>NW_023255111.1:840543-860171 GCF_002007445.2 Ailuropoda melanoleuca
TTATCTTTTGTTTCTCTTGCCTTTGGAGATGTGTCATGCAAAAGGTTGTTTTGGCCAATGTCATAGAGGTTGCTGCCTATGGTCTCCTCTAGGATTTTGATGGATTCCTGTCTCACATCGAGGTCTTTCATCCATTTAGAGTTTATCTTTGTGTATGGTGTGAGAGAGTGGTCAAGTTTCATTCTTTTGCATGTAGCTGTCCAATTTTCCCAGCACCATTTATTGAAGAGATTCTCTTTTTTCCATTGGATGTTTTTTCCTGCTTTATCAAAGATTAGTTTCCCACGGACATTTTAACTATGTTAATTCTTCCAATCCATGAGCATGGAATATTTTTCCATCTTTTTGTATCTTCTTCAAAGTCTTTCCAGAATGATTTCTAGTTTCTAGAATATAGATCCTTTACATCTCTGATTAAGTTAATTTCAAGGTAATGTTTGATTTTTGTTGCTATTGTAAATGGAAAGGATTCCCTAATTTCTCTTTCTTCAGTCTCATTGTAAGTGTATAGAAATGCAACAGATTTCTGAGCATTGATTTCATATCCTGCCACACTACTGAATTGCTCTATAACTTCTAGTAGTTTTGGAGTGGATTCTTTAGGTTTTCCATATAGAGTATTATGTCATCTGCAAGGAGAAACAAAATACAGAAAGATAAACTCCAAATGCATGAAAGACCTTGATGTGAGACAGGAATCCATCAAAATCTTAGAGGAGAACATAGGCTACAACCTTTGACATCAGTCACAGCAAATTTTCATGACACATCTCCAAATGCAAGAGAAACAAAAGATAAAATGAACTTGTGGGACTTCATCAAGATAAAGATCTTCTGCACAGACAAGTAAACAGTCAAAAAAACTAAGAGGCAGCCCACGGAATGGGAGAATATATTTTCAAATGATGCTACAGATAAAAGATTGGTATCCAAGATCTACAAAGAACTTCTCAAATGCAATACAATTGAAACAAATAGTGAAATCAAACATGGGCAGAGGATATGAACAGACACTTTTCCAATGAAGACATACAAATGGCTCTCAGACACATGAAAAAATGTTCAGAATCATTAGCCATCAGGGATTCAAATCAAAACCACCTTGAGGGAGGAGTTCAGATGGCAGCAGAGTAGGGGTCCCCTTTTTCACCTGGTCTCCTGAGTCAAGCTGGACAGGCACCAGGCCATCCTGAACATCCACGGAATCAGCCTGAGATGCAGGAAGATATATCTGGATCTCTACAAATGAACATCTCCAGCTAAGAGTTGAGGTACGAAGAATGGAACCATGACACTGTGCACAGATATTGGAAGATAAATGGAAGGGGGAGGGAGCCACCGCATTCGGTAGCCACCTGCACTGGGGAGCGGCTGTACTTCCAGACCAATACCATGAGAGAGCAGACTGAGACCGTGAGCCAGGGAATGCGTGAAACAAGTCTGAAAACCGGAGCTAGGGAGTGCACGAGCCACACAGAAACAGAGCTCCGGAGTGCACAGGGGGTGGCTGGTGGGTGGCGGCTGGCAGCTGGCGGGGTTAGAAACAAAAAGGACATAGATGCGCAGGTCCTGAAAGAGCACAGCAAACCACCAAGGAAAGCCGCCAGAGAACAATAACCTGGAAATACCAGCTCACAGAGTGCCCATCACCATTCTCCCTCACAGGGTGCAAACTCTACCCAAAAAAGGGTTACCTGTGTATCGGTGTGGCAGGCCCCTCTCCCAGAAGGCAGGCTGAGAAATCAAGAAGCCCACATCCCGAAGGTCCCTATAAAACAAGAGCATACTGCCTGGGTCCTGGTCAATAATTTGGGCTCTGGACAACCCCGCAACATCTCCTTATCAGAAGAACAAGAAGGAGAAATCCCCCCCAGCAAAGAAAAGACAATGAGTCTGTAGCCTCTGCCCTCACCTAATGGATATGGATATAACCAAATAATCAGAAATGGAATTCAGAGTAACAATGGTCAAGATGATGTGTAGACTTGAAAAAAGTATTCACAAAAATGCTAATGAGAATATAGAATCTCTAAGGATGGAAATGAGAGCGAATCTGGCAGAAATTAAAAATTCTATGAATCAAATGAAGTCAAAACTAGATGCTCTGACGGCCAGAGTGAATGAGGCAGAAGAACGTATCAGCAAATTGGAGGATGGGTTAATAGAAGAGAGAGTTAAAATAGAAACTTGGTTCAAAAAAATACAATCTCAAGAACGTAGGTTAGGGGAGATTACAGACTCAATGAAACGTTCCAATGTCAGAATCATCGGTATCCCCGGGCTGGTGGAGAAAAACAGAGGTCTAGAAGAGATATTTGAACAAATTGTAGCTGAAAACTTCCCTAATCTAGCAAAGGAAACAAGCATTCATGTCCAAGAGGCACAAAGGAGCCCTCGCAAGCTCAACCATGACCAACCTACACAATGTCACATCATGGTGCAATTCCCAAATATTAGATTCAAGGAGACAGTATTTAAAGTGGCCAGGGTAAAGAAATTTCTCACGTTCCAAGGCAAAGGTATCAGAATTAGGTCAGACCTGTCTACACAGACCTGGAATGAGAGAAAGGGTTGGGGGGGCATTTTTAAAGCTCTTTCAGAGGAAAACATGCAGCCAAGGATCCTTTATACAGCAAGGCTCTCATTTAGAATTGATGGAGAGATAAAGACCTTCCAGAATCGCCAGTCATTGACAAATTTCGTAACCATGAAACCAGCCCTACAGGAGATATGATGGGGGGTTCTATAAAACTAAAAAGGCCCCCAAGAGTGACACAGAGCAGGAAGTCATGATCTATAGAAACAGAGACTTTACTGGCAACATGGCATCATGAAAATCATATCTCTCAATAATCAGTCTCAATGTAAATGGCCATAATGCTCCCATAAATCGCCACATGGTAGCAGATTGGATAAAAAACATGACCCATCCATTTGCTGTCTACAAGAGATTCATTTTGAACCTAAAGATACATCCAGACTGAAAGTAAAGGGATGGAATACCATCTTTCAAGCCAATGGACCTCAACAGAAAGCTGGGGTAGGAATTCTCATATCAGACAGATTAGCTTTTAAGCTAAAGACTATAGGTAGACATATAGAAGGGCACTATATTATTCTTAAAGGATGTATCCAACAAGTGGATATGACAATTATAAATACCTATGCCCCAAACAGGGGAGCAGCAAGATACACAAGCCAACTCTGAAATAAATAGACCTATAGACAAAAATACATTAACAGTAGGGGACCTCAACACTCTGCTCTCAGCAATAGACAGATCATCTAAGCAGAAAATCAACAAAGAAAGAAGACCTTTGAATGCCATACTACACCAGTTGTACCTCATAGATATATATAGAACACTATACCCAGGAACAACAGAATACTCACTGTTTTCGAATGCACATGGAACTTTCTCCAGTATAGGCCATATACTGGGTCACAAAAAAGGTCTCACTGATACCAAAAGACTGAAGTTATTCCCTGCATATCCTCAGACCAGAATGCTTTGAAATTGGAACTCAATCACAAGGAAAAATTTGGAAGAAACTCAAACACTTGGAGACTAAGAACCATCCTGTTCAAGAATGATTTGATAAAACAGGAAATCAAAAATCCATTTAAACAATTTATGGAGACCAATGAGAATGAAAACAGAATGGTCCAAAACCTATGGGACACTGCAAAGGCAGTCCTAAGGGGAAAATACAAAGCCATCCAAGCCTCACTCAAAAGAATAGGAAAATCTAAAATGCAGTTCTTATATTCTCACCTCAGGAGCTGGAACAGCAACAGAGGAACAGGCCTATTCCACATACAAGAAAGCAGTTGATCAAGATTAGAGCAGAGATCAATGAATTACAAACACGGAGCACAGTAGAGCAGATCAACAGAACTAGAAGCTCGTTCTTTGAAAGAATAAATAAAATTGACAAACCACTGGCAAGACTTATCCAAACGAATAGAGAAACGACCCAAATTAATAAAATTATGAATGAAAAGGGAGAGGTCACACACAACATCAACGAAATTGGAAGGATTATTAGAAACTTTTATCAACAGCTTTATGCCAATAAATTAAGCAATTTGGAAGAGATGGAGGCCTTCCTGGAAACCTATAAACTACCAAGACTGAAACAGGAAGAAATTGAGTTTTTAAACAGACCAATGAATTATGAAGAAATTGAAAACCTGATAAAAAACCTTCCAGAAAACAAAACGCCAGGGCCTGATGGTTTTCCTGGGGATTTCTACCAATCAATGAAGAAATAATGCCTATTTTCCTAAAGCTATTTCAAAAAATAGAAACAGAAGGAAAGCTACCAAACTCATTCTATGAGGCCAATATTACCTTGATCCCCAAACCAGGCAAATATCCCATCAAAGAGGAGAATTACAGACTGATTTCCCTAATGAATATGGATGCCAAAATTCTCAACAAGATCCTTGCTAAGAGAATTGAACAGTACATTAAAAGGATTATCCATCATGACCAAGTGGGATTCATCCCGGGGAGGCAAGGGTTTTTCAGCATTCACAAATCTATCAGTGTAATAGATTTTATCAAGAAGAAAAAGCCAAAGATCATATGATCCTCTCAATAGATGCAGAAAAATCATTTGACAAAATAGAGCATCCTTTCCTGGTTAAAACCCTTCAGAGTGTAGGGATAGGGGGTACAATCCTCAATCTCATAGAAACCATCTATGAAAAGCCTACAGCAAATATCATTCTCAATGGGGAAAAGCTGGAAGCCTTTCCCTTAAGATCAGGATCATGACAAGGATGCCCACTTTCGCCATTTTTATTCAACATAGTACTAGAAGTCCTTGAAACAGCAATCAGACCACAAAAAGGGATAAAAGGTATCTAAATTGGCAAATAACCAAACTGTATCTCCTCGCAGATGACATGATACTCTATACAGAAAACCCAAAAGAATCCACTCCCAAACTACTAGAAGTTACAGAGCAATTCAGTAATGTGGCGGGATACAAAATCAATGCTAAGAAATCAGTTGCATTTCTATAGGCGAATAATGGGACTGAAGATAGAGAAATTAGGGAATCCATCCCATATACAATAGCACCAAAACCATACGTTACCTTGGAATTAACTTAACCAGAGACGTAAAGGATCTATATTCTAGAAACTAGAAATCATTCTTGAAAGACATTGAAGAAGATACAAAAAGATGGAAAAATATTCCATGCTCATGGATCGGAAGAATTAACATAGTTAAAATGTCCATGCTACCCAGAGCAATCTACACTTTCAATGCTATCCCAATCAAAATAACAATGGCATTTTTTCAAAAAACTGGAATAAACAGCCCTTAAATTTGTGTGGAACCAGAAAAGGCCCCGAATAGCCAAGGAACTGTTGAAAAGGAAAAAAAAAAACTGGGGACATCACAATGCCAGATTTCGAACTGTACTACAAAGCAGTAATCAAAAAGACTGCATGGTCCTGGCACAAAAACAGACAAATAGTCCAATTGAACAGAATAGCGAACCCAGAAATGGGCCCCCGGCTCTTTGGGCAACTAATATTTGATAAAGCAGGATAAAACATCCAGTGAAAAAAAGACAGTCTCTTCAATAAATGGTGCTGGGAAAATTGGACAGCTACATGCAAAAGAATGAAACTTGACCACTCTCTCACACCATACACAAAAATAAACTCCAAATGGNGTAAACTCTAAATGGATGAAAGACCTTGATGTGAGACAGGAATCCATCAAAATCCTAGAGAAGAACATAAGCAGCAACCTCTACGACATCGGCCAGAGCAACCTTTTTCACGACACATCNCTCTACGACATCTGCCACAGCAACATTTTCATGACACATCTCCAAAGGCAAGAGAAGCAAAAGAACAAATGAACATGTGGGACTACATCAAGATAAAAAGCTTCTGCACAGACAAGGAAACAGAAAAAAAAACTAAGAGGTAGCCCACGGAATGGAAGAATATATTTGCCAATGATACTACAGATAAAAGACTGGTATCCAAGATCTACAAAGAACTTCTCAAACTCAATACGTGAGAAACAAATAAACAAATCATAAAATGGGCAGAAGACATAAACAGACATTTTTCCAATGAAGACATACAAATGGCTAACAGACACATGAAAAAATGTTCAAAATCATTAGCCATCTGGAAAATTCAAATCAAAACCACACTGACATACCACCTTACGCCAGTTAGAATGGCAAAAATTGACAAGGCAGGAAAACAAATGTTGGAGAGGATATGCAGAAAGGGGATCCCTCCTACATTGTTGATGGGAACGCAATTTGATACAGCCACTTTGGAAAACAGTGTGGAGGTCCCTTTAAAAGGTAAAAATTGAGCCACCCTATGATCCAGCCATTGCACTACTGTGTATTTACCCCAAAGATACAGACTTAGTGAAGGAAGGGCCATATGCACTCCAATGTTCATAGCAGCATTTTCCACAGTAGCTAAATCGTGGAAGGAGTCGAGATGCCTTTCAACAGATTACTAGATTAAGAAGTTGTGGTCCATATATACAATGGAATATTACCGAGCTATAAAAAAGAATGATTTTTCAACATTTGCTGCAATATGGACGGCACTGGAGTCGATAATCCTAAGTGAAATAAGCAGAGAAAGACAATTATCATATCGTTTCTCTCATCTATGGAACATAAAAACTAGGAAGATCGGTAGGAGCAGAAAGGGATAAAGAAAGGCAGGGTAATGAGAAGGGGGAATGAAACATGAGAGACTATGTACTATGGGAAACAAACTGAGGGCTTCAGAGGGGAGGGGGTTGGGGGAATGGAATAGACTCTTGATGGGTAGTAAGGAGGGCATGTATTGCATGGTGCACTGGGTGTTACACGCAACTAATGAAACATCGAACTTTGCATCGGAATCCGAGGATGTACTGTATGTTGACTAACATGATATAATAAAAAAATCATAAAAAAAAAACTAGGGATGTACTCTATGGTGACTAATATAATTTAATAAAATAAATATTAAAAAAAAAAGAAGTGAGCATCCTTGTCTTGTTCCTGACTGTAGGGGAAAGGCTCTCATTTTATTCCCAGTGAGGATGACATTAGCTATGGTTCTCGTATTTATGGCCTCTATGATGTTGAGGTACGTTCCCTCTATCCCTACTTTGATGAGGGTTTTTTTCAGGAATGGTTGCTGTATTTTGTCAAATGCTTTTTCTTCATCTTTTGACCATTTATATGTTTCTTATTCTTTCTTTTGTTAACGTGTTGTATCACGTTGTTTTTTAAATGTTGAACCTCCCATGCAGCTCAGGAATAAACCCCACTTGCTCGTGGTGAAAAATATTTTTAACGTACTGTTGAATTCGATTTGCTTGATTCTATTGAGAATTTTTCACCCGTGTTCATCAGGGATATTGGCCTGTAATTCTCCTTTTTAGTGGGGTCTTTGGTTTTGGATTTAAGGTAATGCAGGCTTCATAATATGATTTTGAAAGTTATCCTTCCACTTCTAACTTTGGAACAGTGTAAAAAGCATAGGTATTACCTCTTCTTTGCATGTCTGGTAGAATTCCCCTAGGAAGGCACTTGGCCCAGGAATTTTGTTTGTTGGGTGATTTTTGAATACTGAATCAATTTTCTTTTCTAGTTATGGGTCTGATCAAATTTTCTATTGCTTCCTTTTTCAGTTTTGATATTTCTATGTTTTCAGGAATTTGTCCATTTCTTCTAGGATACCCAATTTGATGGCATATAATTTTTTATAATATTGTCTTGTAATTGCTTGTATTTCTGTGGTATTGGTTGTGATCTCTCCTTTCATTCATGATTTTATCTATTTAGGTACTTTCTCTTTTCTTTTTGACATTTCTGGCTAGGAGTTCATCAATTTTATTAATTCTTTTCAAGAACCAGCTCTTACTTTCTTTGATCCATGCTACTGTTTTGATTCTTTCTCTACAGTTCATTTCTGCTCTAATCTTTATCCCTTCTTCTGGTTTTAGGCTTTATTTTCTGTTCCTTTTCTAGCTCCTTTAGGTGTAAGGTTGCGTTGTGTATTTGAGACTTCTCTTGCTTCTTGAGGTAGGCCTGTATTGCAATATACTTCCCTCTTAGTACTGCCTTTGCTGTATCCCAAAGGTTTTGAACTGTCATGTTTTTATCTTCATTTGTTTCCATGCTTTTTTTTTTAAAGATTTTATTTATTTATTTGATAGAGATAGAGACAGCCAGTGAGAGAGGGAACACAAGCAGGGGGAGCGGGAGAGGAAGAAGCAGGCTCATAGCAGAGGAGCCTGATGTGGGGCTCGATCCCATAACGCCAGGATCACGCCCTGAGCCAAAGGCAGACGCTTAACCACTGTGCCACCCAGGCACCCCTCCATGCTTTTTAAAATGTTTTTTTCTTTAATTTCCTGGTTAACCCATTCATTTTTTGGTAAGATATTCTTTACCTTCAAGTTATTAGTCCCTTTTTCCAATTTTTTTTTCTTGTGGTTGACTTTAAGTTTAAGAGCTTTGCAGTTTGAAAATATACATGGTATGATCTCAATCTTTTTGTAGTATTTGAGGTCTGATTTGTGACCCTGTATATTATCTACTTTGGAGAATATACTATGTGCACTCGAAAAGAATGTGTATTCTGCTGTTTTAGGATGAAATTCTCTGAATATACCTGGTAAGTCCATCTGGTCCAGCATGTCACTCAAAGCCATTGTTTACTTCTTGGTTTCCTGCTTGGATTATCTGTCCATTGTTGTTAATGCTGTGACGTCCCTTGCTCTTATTGTATCCTTATCCATGATTTTCTTTATGTTTATTATTAATTGATTTACATATTTGAGTGCTCCCAAGTTGGGGGCATAAATATTTATAATTGTTAGATATTCTTGGTGGATAGACCCCTTAATTATGATATGATGCCCTTTTTCATCTCTTATTCTAGTCTTTGTTTAAAATCGAGTTTCTCTGATATAATTTTGGGTACTCTTGTTTTCTTTTGTTGTCCATACATATGATAGATTGATCTCCATCTCCTCACTTTCAATCTGCAAGTGTCTTTAGGTCTAAAATGTGTCTCCTGTAGGCAGCATATGTATGGATCTTGTTTTTTCATGTATTCTGATACCCTAACTCTTTTTATTACAGCATTTTGTCCATTTACATTCAGAGTGATTTTTGAAAGATATTGCCATTGTGTTACCTGTGGAGTTGGTGTCTCTCTTGTCCTTTCTAGTGTTTCTTTCTTTTGGTCTTTTTTTCCACACTCAAGAAATCCCCTTAATACTTCCTCTAGGGCTAGTGTAGTGGTCACAGACTCCTTTTTGTTTATTTGTTTGTTTGGTTTTCTGTCTGGGAAACTCTATCTTTCCTTCTGTTCTAATTGACAGCCTTGCTGGATAAAGAATTCTTGGCTATATGGTTTTTTTTTTCCATTCAGCCTATTGAATATATCTTGTCATTCATTTCTGGCCTGCCAAATTTCTCTGGACAGATGTGCTGCAAACCTGATCTGTCTCCTCTTGTACACTCGAAACTTGATTCCCCCCTTGCTGATCAGTCTTCTTTCCTTGTCTCTGTGTTTTTTGAATTTAACTATGATATGCCTTGGTGATGGCTGGCTGTTGTTGAGTTTAATGGGGTTCTCTGTGCTCCTTGGATTTTGATGTCTTTGTGATTCCCCAGAATAAGGAAGTTCTCAGCTGTAATTTGCTCAAATCAACCTTCTGCCTGTTTTTTCTCTGTTTTCATCTTCTGGGACTCCTATGATATGAATGTTATTACATTTTAATAAGTCACTGAGTACCCTAAGTCTCCTTTTGTAATCCATTACCTTTGTTTCCCTCTTCTTTTCAGCTTCATTATTTTCCATAAATTAAACTTCTTTTTCACTGATTTGTTCCTCTGCTTCATTCATCCTTGTTTTAATGGCACCTGTCTGGTTTTGCTTGTCACTTATAGCATTTTACTTTTGACCTGACTAGATTTTAGTTTCTTTAATCTCTGCACAAAGGGATTCTCTAGTGTCTTCTATAGTTGTTTCAAGCCCAGCTAGTATACTTTTAATTGTTTTAAATTCTAGTTCAGACATCTCACATTTTCTATATTGATTGACTCCTGGCCATGAGTTCTACTTCCTGTACTTTCTTTTGGGGTGAATTTCCTTGTCTTGTAATTTCTTTTCAGAAAAGAAAAGAAAAAAAACTACACCTTTGGTATGTTTTGGTCTCCTTGCTAAAATAAGATAGATCCAGGAGGAAGAGTCCAAGATAGTGGAGGAGTAGGAGACTTTAATTTCCTCTGGTCCCAGGAATTCAGCTAGATAGCTATCAAATCATCCTGAACACCTGCGAACTCAACCAGAGATTGAAGAAAAGAATATCTGCAAGTTTATGAATAGAGAAGCAACCTCTTTCTGCAAGTTAGGAGATCTGGAGAAGTGAATACAAGACAATATATGGGAAGATAGAGCTCATGGGGAGGCAGACACTGTCAGCTGGCTACCAACATGTGATAGAGCAACAGAGCACAAAATCAGAACTTTTAGAAGTCTGCTGTGGTGAGGGATGTCACTCAGGCAGCTAAGAAGGAGGTGGAACCCTCATAGGGACAGTGTGGTCTCAAGATCCTCAGGATCACAGGAAGAACAGGGGTTCCTGAGTGTGGCAAAGCTCCCAGGTATCAGAGTGGGAAATCCAGCTGCAAAGAGTAAGCCCAGGAGTGGGCTCTCAATGCGGGGATGCCATAAACCATGATCCACAGCACAGTCAGGCCTCTGCTCTTCGATCAGGAGCCCAAAAAGTGGCAGAACTGTGGACACCCCCTTCTTCCCTCAGGAGGAGCAGAGCAGGAGCACACCATAGGAGTCTACTGGGTTTGGAGACTCTAAATGATCTCATGTGCCTGAGATAGAAACACTCATTCACAGGCCAGGTGAGCACAGAGTGCAGCCAGAGACCAGGGAGACAGGAGTGATAGATGATTTTTCTCTGGGGGCTCACTAAGAAGTGGGGCCTTGAGCTTTCAACTCTGATGCCAGAGATTGGGAGGCCACAATTTTAATTCTCATCCTCTAAAGCTGCTTGGAAAGCCTTCAGGGAAAAAAGCCACATACAGCAAAACAGGGCAGGTAACATAGTCTTGCCCCCTGGCAAAAGCGGTGCAATACTGTCTGGGGCAAAGACACTTGAGAATCAATGCAACAGGCCCTTCCCCCAGAAGATCAGCAAGAACATCCAGCCAAGACCAAGTTTATCGATCACTGAGAACTGAAAACACCAGTGCAAGGGGAATAGAGCACATAGAATTCATGGCTTTCCCCCCATGACTCGTTAGTCTTTCAACTTTATTTTTTTATTTTTTTATTTGTTATAAAATTTTTTTATTATATTGTTAGTCACAATACAGTATATCATTAGTTTTTGATGTAATGTTCCATGATTCATTGTTTGCATATAACACCCAGTGCTCCATGCAATATGTGCCCTCATTAATACCCATCACTGGCCTATCCAAATCTCCCACCCCCTTCCCCTCTAAACACTCAGTTTGTAACCCAGAGTCCATAGTCTCTCGAGGGTCATTCCCCCCCATCTGTTTATCCCACCTTCATTCTTCCCTTCCTTCTCCTACCGATCTCCCTGCTATTTCTTAGGTTCCATAAATGAGTGAAACCATATGATAATTGTCTTTCTCTGCTTGACTTATTTCAATTAGCATTATCTCCTCCAGTCCCATCCATGTGGCTGCAAATGTTGTGTAATCGTTCTTTCTGATGGCTGAGTAATATTCCATTGTATGTATGGACCACATCTTCTTAATCCAGTCATCTGTTGAAGGATACCTTGGCTCCTTCCACAATGTAGCTATTGTGGACAAAGCTGCTATGGACATTAGGGTGCATATGGCCCTTCTCCTCACTACGTCTGTATCCTTAGGGTAAATACCCAGTAGTGCAATTGCTGGATTATAGGGTAGCTCAATTTTTAACTTATTAATGGACCTCCACTCTGTTTTCAAAGTGGCTGTACCAACTTGCATTCCCACCAACAGCGTAAGAGGGATACCCCTTCTCCATGTCCTCTCCAATATTTGTTCTTTCCTGCTTTCTCAATTTTTTCCATTCTAACTGGTGCGAGGTAGTATCTCAGTGTGGTTTTTATTTGAATTTCCCTGATGACTAATGATGTTGAACATTTTTTCATGTGTCTGTTAGCCATTTGTATGTCTTCCTTATAAAAATGTCAGTTCATATCTTCTGCCCGTTTTGATTTGACTATTTGTTTCTCGTGTATTGAGTTTGAGAAGTTCTTTGTAGATCTTGGATACCAGTCTTTTACCTGTAGTGCTATTTGCAAATATCTTCTCCCATTCCGTGGGCTGCCTCTTAGTTTTTTTGACTGTTTCCTTGGCTGTGCAGAAGATTTTGATCTTGACGAATTCCCACAAGTCCATTTTTTCTTTTGTTTCTTATGCCTTTGGAGATGTGTCATGAAAAAATTTGCTGTGGCTGATGTCGTAGAGGTTGCTATGCTCTCCTCTAGGATTTTGATGGATTCTTATCTCACATCGAGGTCTTTCAACCATTTGGAGTTTATCTTTGTGGTCAAGTTTCATTCTTTTGCATATAGCTGTCCAATTTTCCCAGCACCATTTATTGAAAAGACTGTCTTTTTTTCCACTGGATGTTTTTTTCTGCTTTGTCAATGATTAGTTGCCCAAGAGCCGAGGGTCCATTTCTGGGTTCTCTATTCTGTTCCATTGGTCTATGTGTCTTTGTCCTAGTAGCAGGCTGTCTTTGTTTTTTTCTTTTTTTAAATTTTTCTTCTATCCTTTTTCAACCAACTTCTCATTTTTTCAACTCCCTTTTAAATTTTTTTAATTTTCAGTTTTGCATTTAAATCCTATCTTTTTGTTGCATTTAATCTTGTTTTTGTATATGTAAAAGTTTTTCTTTCTTTAAATTTTTGCGATGCAGTTTCTTCTAACAGACCAAAATACACCTAAAATCAACTGTGTAGCTGTGTTTTATTCTCCCACCTGAGTGTATACTTTTTTTTCTTCTTCCTTTTTAATATTTTGTTTTGGTTTGGTTTACTTTTTCTGTTTCATTAAAGTGTTTCTGAATTTTCATCTTTACATTTATATTCAATCCTTCCAATACATTTATTTTTCTTTTTGTATATATATGTTTTCCTTTCTTTGCAGTTTTGAGATGTACTTTCCTCTAACTGGCAGAAATGCACTCAGGAGATAGTATATTGCTCTGTTATGTTCAGCTGTCTGTTTATATCCCTCCCTTTGGGGTTGTTGTTGTTGTTGATTTTCTTTCTATTTTGTTTTTTTATGTCTTTTAATTTCCATTTTTACAGTTATATTCTATCATTTCATTGTATTTAATTTTATCTTTGTACATATATGAGTTTTCTTTCTTTACAATTTTGGGGTCTAGTTTTCTAAAAAAAAAAAAAAAACCCAAAACACATAGAATCCTGTGTATTGCTCTATTCTGCTCACCTGTCTGATTATATTATCTCTCTTTTTTCCCCTGAGTTTTTGGGGCTCTTTTGATTTCTCTAGTGTATATTTCTCTGGAGTTGTTGCCATTTTAATATTTTGTACTCTCATTCATCTATGCTTCTCTGGACAGAATGACAAGACAGAAAAACTCACCTTAATAAAGAGAACAAGAGGGGTGGCTGGGTGGTTCGGTTGTTAAGTATCTGCCTTTGGCTCAGGGCATGATCACAGTGTCCTGGGATTAAGCCCCGCACTGGGCTCCTCCGCTGGGAGCCTGCTTCTTCCTCTCTCACTCCCCCACTTGTGTTCCCTCTCTCACTGGCTGTCTCTCTCTCTGTCAAATAAGTAAATAAAATCTTTAAAAAAAACAGAGAGAGAGAGCAAGATGCAGTACTGAGTGCCAGGGACTTAATAAATGTGGACATTAGTAAGATATCTGAACTAGAGTTTAGAATAACAATTGTAAAAACACTAGCTAAGCTAGAAAAAAGTATAGAAAACACTAGAGAATCCCCTTCTGGATAAATAAAAAACTAAAATCTAACCAAGTTGAAATAAAAAAGGCTACTAATGAGATGCAATAAAAAATGGAGGCTCTAGATGCTATGATAAATGAAGCAGAAGATGGAATTAGTGATATAGAAAATCAAATGGTGAATAAAGAAACTGAGAAAAAGAGAGATAACTACTGGATCACCAGGGAAGAATTCGAGAGATAAGTGGTACCTTAAAGCAAAACAATGTTCGAATAATTGGGATCCCAGAAGAAGAAAAAAGAGAGTGGGGGGCACAAGGTATTATTGGAGCATATTATGGAGGATAACTTCCCTAATCTGATGAAGGAAATAAGCATCAAAATCCTGGAGGCACAGAGAATGCCCCTCAAAATCAATAAAAATAGGTCAAGACCCTGACATAATAGTGAAACTTACAAATCTCAGAAACAAAGAGAAAATCCTGAAAGCAGCTTGGGATAAGAGGTCTGTAACCTACAAGGGTAGAAACATTAGATTGGCAGCAGATCTATTCACAGAGACCTGGAAGGCCAGAAAGGACTGGCGTGGTATATTCAGGTTACTAAATGAGAAAAATATGCAGCCAAGAATGCTTTATCTAGCTAGGATGTCATTCAAAACAGAAGGAGTGATAAAGAGTTTCCAGGACAAACAGAAACTAAAAGAACGTGTGCTCACCAAACCAGCACTGCAAAGAAATATTGAGGGGTCCTCTAAGCAAAGAGAGAGCCCAAAAATAACATAGTGTGAAGTCAGGCATTGTGGTGCTACCAGCATTGGCTTTCTTTTTCAACATTCCTCTGCCTATGCAGGGATTTTTCTGGCTCCATAGAGATTTGAGAATTATTTGTACCAGCTCTGTGAAAAAAGTTGATGGTATTTTGATAAGGAGTGCACTGAATGTGTAGATTGCTCTGGGTAACACAGACATTTTAACAATAATTATTCTTCAAATCTATGAGCATGGAACGTTTTTTCCATTTCTTTGTGTCTTTCTTGATTTCTTTCATAAGTGTTCTGTAGTTTCTAGATTAAGGATCCTTAACTCTTTACTTAGGTTTATTCCTAGGTCTCTTATGGTTTTGGGTGTAATTGCAAATGGGATTGATCTTTAATTCCTCTTTCTTCTGTCTCATTGTTAGTGTATAAAAGTGCAACTCATACCTGTGCATTGATTTTATATCCTATCATGTTGTTGAATTACTGCGAGTCGTAGCAATATTGGGGTGGAGTCTTTTGGGTTTTCCACATAGAGTATCTTGTCATTTTCAAAGAGTGAGAGTTTGAATTCTTCTTTGCCAATTTGAATACCTTTTATTTCTTTTTGTTGTCTGATGGCTGAGGCTAGGACTTCTAGTACTATGTTGGACAACAGTAGTGAGAGTGAGAATCTCTGCCATGTTTCTGTCCTTTGGGGAAAAGCTCTCAGTTTTTCCCCATTGAGACTGATGTTCACTATGGGCTTTTCATAGAAGGCTTTTATGGTATTGAGGTGTGTTCCCTCTACTTCTACACTGTGGTGAGTTTGAATCGATAAAGGATGTTGTATTTTGTCAAATGCTTTTTCTGCATCAAATGAGAGGATCATATGATTCTTGTCCTTTCTTTTATTAAGGTGATGTATCACGTTGATATCACGTTGATGGATTTGTGAATGTTGAACCTACTTGAAGGCCAGGAAAAAATCCCATTTGGTAGTGGCGAATAATCCTTTTAGTGTACTGTGGGATCCTATTGGCTAGTACCTTGGTGAGAATTCCGGCATCCATGTTTATCAGGGATATTGGTTTGTAATTCTCCTTTTTGATGGGGTCTTTGTCTGGTTTGGGGATCAAGGTAATTCTGGCCTCATAGAATGAGTTTGGAAGTTTTCCTTCCATTTCTATTTTTTTAACCTGCTTTAGTAGAATAGTTATTATTTCTTCTTTAGATATTTGGTAGAATTGCTTTGGGAAACCATCT
The DNA here is from genome assembly GCF_002007445.2 of Ailuropoda melanoleuca. NCBI lineage: Eukaryota > Metazoa > Chordata > Mammalia > Carnivora > Ursidae > Ailuropoda > Ailuropoda melanoleuca. The sequence goes on from NW_023255111.1 coordinate 856,538, forward strand.
GGACCTGAACTCGTTTTTTGGAAGTTTCTGGTTACTGCTTGAATTTCCTTGCTAGTGATGGGTCTGTTCAGATTTTCTATTTCTTTATGGTTCAGTTTTGGTAGTTTATTCATTTCTAGGAATGCATCTGTTTCTTCCAGATTGTCTAATTTGTTGGCATGTAGTTGCTCATAATGTGTTATTATACTTGTTTGTATTTCTTCCTTATTGGTCGTGATCTCTCCTCTTTCATTCATGATTTTGTTTATTTGGGTCTTTTCTCTTTTATTTTTGATAAGTCTGGCCAGGGGTTATTAATTTGTTCAAAGAACCAGCTTCTATTTACATTGATCTGTTCTACTGTTCTTCATTTTTCTATTTCATTAATTTCTGTTCTAATATTAATTATCTCTCTTCTCCTGCTTGGCTTAGGCTTCATTTGCTGTCCCTTCTCTAGCTCCTTTAGGTGTAAGGTTAGCTAGTGTGTTTGAGATTTTTGTAATTTTTTGTGAAATATTTGTATTGCAATGTATTTCTGTCTTAGTACCACCTTTACTGTATCTCAAAGGTTTTGAAGAGTTGTCTTTTATTTTCATTAGTTTCCATGAATTTTTAAAAGTTTCTCTAAGTTCCTGGTTGACCAGTTCATTCTTGAAAGGATGTTTTTTAACCTCCAAGTATTTGAGTTCCAAATTTCCTCTTGTGATTGAGTTCAGGCTTCAAAGTATGTGGTCTGAAAATAGGCAGGGAATAGTCCCAATCTTTTGGCATTCGTTGAGACCTAATCTATGACCAAGTATGTGATCTATTCTGGAGAACATTCCATGAGAAGAATGTGTGTTCTGTTGATTTACAATGTAATGCTCTGTATATATCAGTGAACCCCATCTGATCCCATGTGTCATTCAAAGCCCTTGTTTCCTTGAATTCCCTCTCATTTTCAGTCTAGAGGTGGTTTTAGGTCTAAAGTGAGTCACTTGTATACAGAAACAGGGACTTTACAGGAAATACAATGACACGAAATTCCTATTTTTCAATAGATACTCTGAATGCAAAGGGACTAAATGCTCCAAGGTCCTGTGTCCTTTGATTGGAGTATTTAGTCCCTTTACATGCAGAGTAACTATTGAAAGATGTGTATTTAGTGCCATTGTTTTACCTGTAAAGTCCCTGTTTCTGTAGGTTGTCTCTGTTTCTTTCTGGTTTATGTTACTCTTGGGCTCTCCCTTCACTCACACGATCCCCTTTAATATTTCTTGCAAGTCTGGCTTGGTGTTGACATGTTTTTTTCAGTTTCTGTTTGTTCAGGAAGCTCTCTAACTCTCTTTCCATTCTGAATGACAGCCTTTCTGAATAAAGTATTCTTGACTTCATGTTTTTCTCATTCAGTACCCTGAATATATCATGTCAGCCCTTTCTGGCCTGCCAGGTCTCTGTGAATAGGTCTGATGCAAGTGTAATGTTCCTACATCTGTAGGTTAGGAACATCTTGTCTCAAACTGCTTTTAGGATTTTCTCTTTATGACTGAAATTTGCAAGATTCACTATTTGTTGGGGTGTTAATCTATTTTTATTGATTTGGGGAGGGGTCCTCTCTACCTCTTGGACTCGAATGCTTGCTGCCTTCCTCAGATTAGGGAAGTTCTCAGCTATGATTTGCTCAAGTACACCTTCTGATCCCCTCTTTCCCTTCACCCTCAGTCACCCCAATAATTTTGATGTTGGTACATTTTATATCATCATTTATTTTTCAAACCCTCTCCTCCTGACATATTAGTTGTTTCTCTCTCTTTATGTCAGCTTCCTTCCTTTCCAACATTTTGTCTTCTATGTTGCTGACTTTCTCTTTTCCACATTTACCCTAGTTGTTAGAGCATCCATTTTAGACTGAATCTCAGTCAGAGCCTTTTTACTTTCGGCCTGATTTGATCTCTTTTCTGCACTAAGAGATTCTTTAGTGTCATTTACACTTTTTTTCAAGTTCAACTAGTAACTTTATAATTGTTATCCTGAATTCCGGGTCTGATATTTGACTTATATCCATATCAATTAGATCTGTGGCAGAGAGTATTACTTCTGGTTCTTTCTTTTTTGTGAATTTCTCCTTGTAGTCATTTTGCCCAGAGAAGAATGGATGAACGAGTGAACAGAATAAAAAAATATCAACTGTTGTCCAAGGAAAATACAAATTCAAAGAGGTCTAAAACAAAGAAAAAAACCCAAAAAACAAAACAAAACAAAAACAAAAACAAAGAAAGGAAAAAGAAAAAGAAGCAGAAAAATCAACCAAAAAAGGGTGGTTTGAGAGAGAATGCAATCTCACGGGGTGGACAAATCAGGGTGTTCTAGTTTGTCATGAGTGTATTTTGCTCTATGTGATAGAAGACACTAAAACCCAAAATTTTAAAGAACACAAAACATATTTATACAAAAATAAAACTGAATAGAGTTATAGGAAGCCAAAATGAATATATATATATGTATATATAATTTAATTGTACTCTGGGAAACAAACTGAGGGCTTCAGAGGGGAGGGGGCTGGGGGACTGGGATATGCCAGTGATGGGCATTAAGGAGGGCACATATAGCATGGTGCCTTGGGTGTTATATGCAAATAATGAATCATGGAATATTACATCAAAAACTAAGGATATACTGTATGGTGACTAACAAAGCACAATAAAATTATTTAAAAAATAATAATAAAATTTAAATTTAAAAATGAAAGTTAAAAAAGACTTAAAAACAAAGAGCTGAGAAAATGAAAAGCTAGTTGAAAAGGGAAAATAAGACAAAAGAAATGGAAAATTTCATTCTGAAAGATGAATCACGAGAAAAATCTTGAATTCTATATACTATTTTCCACTAGTGCTGGAGTTTTACAGTCTTTGGTCCATAAATTTGCTGTGCACCTGTTCTTCCAGTTTGTCTTCTGGAGGAGGGGCCTGCTGCAGTGCTTCTTGGGTATCTTTGCTTCTCGGGTATATTTGCTTGAGTGGAGTTGCACTGCTTCCTGGCAGGAGACCAGGCTCAGTGTAAGCTGCTCAGTGTAAGCTGCTTCTTCTTGCTCTTTGTGGCTTTTGTTCCCTTGTCTTTCTGCACGTCTTTAGAGGATCAAAATAAAATGGCTGCACCCTTATATCCAGCCCCAGATCCAGGGGTCTCTCTCTTCAGTAAACCCACAGGGATAAACAGTCTTCACTTCTGTGTGTGCCAAACTTCAGACTCCTGCAGTGTGGGTGCACACTGATTCTCCCAGGGAAAGGCAGATGTCTCTCATTACTGCATTTTGTAGGACCTNATTACTGCACTTTGTAGGACCTTGGTACAGGGAATGCTCGCTGAATCTTGTGTGCACCTGCTTCAACCCTCCCAGGTGAAAGCAGATGGCAAATGCATTCTTGTTTATGAGGCTCCAGTACTGAGAGCTGTCCCCAGGTCCTGTGTGCTACCATTCCTCTCCTCCCACGGGAAGGTGGCGGGGCCCCAAGTTCCTGTCTTTGCATGGTCTCCACACAGACAGTGGTCACCCCAATTGAGCCATGGCTCACAGTTTATGGCAAGCCCAGCTGAGAGGCCCCTCCTGGGCTCACTGACCATAACCAGTTTCCCCACTGCAGTGCTTGGGAACTTTACTGGCTTGGGCACCACATTA
>NW_023255111.1:861304-894825 GCF_002007445.2 Ailuropoda melanoleuca
TGGGTGTTATATGCAAATAATGAATCATGGAACATTACATCAAAAACTAAGGATATACTGTATGGTGACTAACAAAGCACAATAAAATTATTAAAAAGAATAATAATAAAATAAAATTTAAATTTAAAAATGAAAGTTAAAAAAGACTTAAAAACAAAGAGCTGAGAAAATGAAAAGCTAGTTGAAAAGGGAAAATAAGACAAAAGAAATGGAAAATTTCATTCTGAAAGATGAATCACGAGAAAAATCTTGAATTCTATATACTATTTTCCACTAGTGCTGGAGTTTTACAGTCTTTGGTCCATAAATTTGCTGTGCACCTGTTCTTCCAGTTTGTCTTCTGGAGGAGGGGCCTGCTGCAGTGCTTCTTGGGTATCTTTGCTTCTCGGGTATATTTGCTTGAGTGGAGTTGCACTGCTTCCTGGCAGGAGACCAGGCTCAGTGTAAGCTGCTCAGTGTAAGCTGCTTCTTCTTGCTCTTTGTGGCTTTTGTTCCCTTGTCTTTCTGCACGTCTTTAGAGGATCAAAATAAAATGGCTGCACCCTTATATCCAGCCCCAGATCCAGGGGTCTCTCTCTTCAGTAAACCCACAGGGATAAACAGTCTTCACTTCTGTGTGTGCCAAACTTCAGACTCCTGCAGTGTGGGTGCACACTGATTCTCCCAGGGAAAGGCAGATGTCTCTCATTACTGCACTTTGTAGGACCTTGGTACAGGGAATGCTCGCTGAATCTTGTGTGCACCTGCTTCAACCCTCCCAGGTGAAAGCAGATGGCAAATGCATTCTTGTTTATGAGGCTCCAGTACTGAGAGCTGTCCCCAGGTCCTGTGTGCTACCATTCCTCTCCTCCCACGGGAAGGTGGCGGGGCCCCAAGTTCCTGTCTTTGCATGGTCTCCACACAGACAGTGGTCACCCCAATTGAGCCATGGCTCACAGTTTATGGCAAGCCCAGCTGAGAGGCCCCTCCTGGACTCACTGACCATAACCAGTTTCCCCACTGCAGTGCTTGGGAACTTTACTGGCTTGGGCACCACATTACTTCTTTGACTCCAGGAATTGTGAGACCACACTATCCCACATGGATTTTTGCCTCTTTTCACTACCTGAGCTCCTTTCAAGGCAGAAATATCTCTCACTGGACCAGATTTCAATGGGTTCTGATTTTGCCCTCCAGGGCTATAACACTTTCTGGTAGCCAGCTTACTGAGGCTCCCACTCCCTGCTATTTATCTTTCAATATATCCCCTCAGATTCACTTCTCTGCACCCCCTAAATTGCAGAAAGTAGTTGCTTTTCAACCTGTAGCGTTCCAGACATTTGTTTCTTACATCTCAGGTTGAATTCATGGGTGTTCAGAATGATTTGATATTATCTGGCTAAATTCAAGGGCCCAAATGAAACAAGGTCTCCTAGTCTTCTGCCATCTTGCCCTCCCTTCTGCTGTTCTTCTTTCCAGTTCTTTTAGCTGTAAGTTTAGGTTGTGTTTGAGACTTTTCTTGTTTCTTGGGGAAGGCCTGTATTGCTCTACATTTCCCTATCAGTACTGCCTTTGCCACATCCCAAGGCGTTTGGACTGTCAAGTTTTTATTTTTATTTGTTTCCATGTGTTTTTAATTATTCTTTTATTTCCTGGTTGACCCATTCATTTTAAGGATAGTCTTTGACCACCATGTATTTGTAGTCCTTCCAAATTTTTCTTTTGGCTGACTTCAATTTTCATAGCATAGTGGTCTGAGAATATGCATGGTATGATTGCAGTATTTTTGTAGTGGCTAAGGCCTCACTTGTGACCCAGTATGTGATTTACTCTGGAGAAGGTTCTTTGTGCACTCGAAAAAGAATGTGTATTTTGCTGTTTTAGGATGAAATGTTCTGAATTTATCTGTGAAGTCCATCTAGCCCATTGTGTCATTCAAAGCCCTAATTTCCTTGTTGATCTCATGCTTAGATGATCTGCCCTTTTCTGAAGGGGGTATAAAAGTCCCTTACTATTATTATATTATTATCAATGAGTTTCCTTAAGTTTATTATTGATTGATTTATGTATTTGGCTGCTCCCAAGTTAGGGACATAAAAATTTATAATTGTTAGATTTTCTCATTGGATAAACCCTTTTACTAGGATACAGTGTTCTTCTTCATCTGTAATTACTGTATTTGCTTTAAAACCTAATTTGTCTGATAGAAATATGGTTACCCTAGCTTTCTGTTGATGTCCATGAGCATGATAAATGGTTTTATGCTCCCTCACTTTCAATCTGGAAGTGACTTCTGTCTAAAATTATTCTCTCAAGGGGGAAAAGATGGCGGAGGAGTAGGGAACCAAATTTTCAGCTGGTCCCCTGAATCAAGCTGGATATCTACTAGACAATCCTGAACACCCATGAAATCAGCCTGAGACATAGGAAGATACATCTGGATCTCTACAAATGAACATCTCCAGCACTGAGTATTGAGGTACGAAGCAGGGAGCCATGAATCTGCACACAGATATCAGAAGATAAACTGAAGGGGAGGGAGCCACCATGCTTGGGCACCGGGAAGCGGTAGCCACTTGCACTGGGGAATGGGCGGGACTGGCAGACCACCACCACGAGAGAGCAGACTGAGACCATGAGCCCAGGAACATGCGCATGACCAGACTGAGAACCGGAGCTCCGGAGAGCTTACTGGATCTAGACTGATATCAGGAGCTCGGGAGTGCATGTACGACCAGACTGAAAACCAGAGCACCACAGCGCACACTCAAACTAGACTGATACCAGGAGCTCAGGAGCACCCACGCAACCAGACAGAAAAACTGGCACTCTGAAGCATGCATGAACTGCACTGAAACAGGAGGCTTGGGAGCAGGCGTGGGAACCAGGGGCTGCTGGCGGTGTTAGAAGTGCAAAAGACAGAGATGTGCAGGCCCTGGAAGTGAGGGCTGGGACACCAGCTGTGGGGTGCACAACCAAGGATGCTGCAGGTTTTTTGGCAGCATTGATAGAAACAGAGTTAAAGAGGCCAAGGGAGCTCAGTGAAGAGTGGACTGCAAACTCTGTCCTGAGACAAAGGCTAGAATATGGCCACTACTGCTCTGAATCTCAGAAGAGCCACAGAAAATCGCCAGGGAAAGCCACCAGAGAACAAAAGCCCAGAAATAGCACTTAACATTGTGCCCATCACCATCCCCCCTCACAGGAGATGGGGCAACTCTACCCAAACAGGGTTGCCTGAGTATCAGCATGGAAGGCCCCTCCCCCAGAAGGCAGGCAGAAATATCAAGGAGACCATATACCTACAGTACCTATAAAAGAAGTAAATACTTCCTGGATCCTGGTCAATAATGTGGGCTCTAGGTATCCCCACAACCTCTCCTCATTAGAATGATGAAGAGGAGGAATGCTTAGCAAAGAAAAGACACAGAGACTGTGGCCTCTGTCACAGAACTGATGGATATGGATAAAACCAAATTGTCAGAAATGGAGTTCTGAGTAACAATGGTCAAGATGTTGTGTAGTCTTGAAAAAATATTAATGAAAATATTAATGAGAATATAGAAACTCTAAGGGTGGAAATGAGAGGGAATCTGGCAGATTTTTAAAATGCTATGAATCAAATGCAGTCTAAACTGGATGCTCTGATGGCTAGGGTAAATGAGGCAGAACGAATTAGTGAACTGGAAGAAGGGATGGCAGAAGAGAAGGAAAAAAATAGAAACTTGGCTCAAAAAAATCCAATCTTGAGAATGTAGATTACAGGAGATTACTGACTCAATGAAACGTTCCAATAGCAGAATCATCGGCATCCCTGAGGGGGTAGAGAAAAAGAAAGGTCTAGAAGAGATATTTGAACAAATTGTAGCTGAGAACTTCCCTAATCTGGCAAAGGAAACAAATATTCATGTCCAAGAGACAGAGAGGACACCTCCCAAGATCAATGAGAACAGACCTACACCACGTCACATTATAGTGCAATTTGCAAATATTAGATGCAAGGATACAGTATTGAAAGCATCCAGGGGGGAGAAAATACTTACGTACAGAGGGAGGACTAGCAGAATAACGTCAGACCTGACTACAGAGATCTGGCAGGAAAGGAAGGTTTGGCAAGGTACTTTCAAAGATATAACTGAGAAGGACATACAGCCAAGGATTCGTTATCCAGCAAGATTGTCATTCAGAATTGATGGAGAGACAAGGACCTTCCAAGACTGGCAGAAACTAAAGGAATATGGGACCACCAAGCCAGCCCTACATGAGTTATTAAGGGAGGTGCTATAAAACTAAAAAGACCCAAGAGTAATACAGAAGAGAAATTTACAATCTATAGAAACAAAGACCTCACAGGCAACATGACATCATTAAAATCATATCTCTCAATAATCACTCTCAATGTGAATGGCCTAAATGCTCCCCTAAAAAGCCACAGGGATGCAAATTGGATAAGAAGACATGACCCATCAGTATGCTGTCTACAAGAGACTCATTTTGAACCTGAAGATACATCCAGACTGAAAGTGAAGGGATGGAAAACCATTTTTCGTGCCAATGGACCTCAAAAGAAATCTGGGGTAGCAATTCTCATATCAGACAGATTAGATTTTAAACTCAAGACTGTACTTAGAGATACAGAAGGGCACTATATCATTCTTAAAAGGTGTATCCAACAAGTGGATATGACAATTATAAATATCCATGCCCCCAACAGGGGAGCAGCAAGATGCACAAGCCAACTCTTAACCAGAATAAAGATACTTACAGATAATAATACGTTAATAGTAGGGGATGTTGACATTCCTCTCTCAGCAATAGACAGATCACCTAAGTAGAAAATCAACAAAGAAAAAGAGCTTTGAATGCCATACAAAATGAGTTGGACCTTTTCAAATGCACATGGAACTTTCTCCAGAATAGAACAGAATACTCATTCTTTTCAAATGCACATGGAACTTTCTCCAGAATAGACCATATACTGGGTCACAAAATAGGTCTCAACTGAAACCAAAAGACTCAGATTATTCCCTGCATATTCTCAGACCACAATGCTTTGAAATTGGAACTCAATCACAAGGAAAAATTTGGAAGAAAAACACTTGGAAACTAAGAACCATCCTGGTTCAGAATGACTGGGTAACCCAAGAAATTAAAAGTCAGTTTAAACAATTTTTGTAGACCAATGAGAATGAAAACATATCGGTCCAAAACCTATGGGACACTGCTAAGGCAGTTCTAAGTGTAAAATACATAGCCATGAAGTCTCACTCAAAAGAATAGAAAAATGTAAAATGCAGATTTTATATTCTCACCTCAAGAAGCTGGATCTGGAACAGAAGAACATGACTAACCCATGCACGAGAAGGCAGTTGATCCAGTTTAGAGCAGAGATCAGTTAATTAGAAACCAGGAGCACAGTAGAGCAGATCAACAGGACTAGAAGCTGGTTCTTTGAAAGAATATGTGAGATCAATAAGCCACTGGAAGACTTATTCAAAAGAATAGACAAAGGACCCACATTAACAAAATTATGAATGAAAGTGGACAGATCACAACCAACACCAATGAAACAGGAAGGATCATTAGAACCTTTTATCAACAGCTTTATGCCAATATTTTAAACAACCTGGAAGAAATGGATGCCTTCCTGGAAACCTATAAACTACCAAGACTAAAAGACGAAGAAAATGATTATTTAAACAGACCAATTAATTATGAAGAGATTGAAGCAGTGATCAAAAACTTCCCCAAAAGCAGGACTCCAGGGCCTGATGGATTCACCGGGGAATTCCCCGAAATATTCAAAGAAGAAATAATACCTATTTCCTGAAACTGTTTAAAAAAATAGAAACAGAAGGAAAACTACAAAACTCAATCTATTAGGCCTGCATTACCTTGATTTCCAAAATAGGCAAAGACCCCATTGAAAAGGAGAATTACAGACCAAAATCCCTGATGAATATGGATGACAAAATTCTCAATAAGATCCTAGCTAATAGTATCCAAAGTACATTAAAAGGATTTTCCATCACGACCAAGTGGGATTCATCCCTGGGATGCAAGGACGGTTCAAAATTCGCAAATCGATCAGTGTGATAGACCTCATCAACAAGAAGAGAGTCAAGAAACACATGATCCTCTCGACTGATGCAGAAAAAACATTTGACAAAATACAGCACCCTTTCCTGATTAAAACCCTTCAGAGTGTAGGGATAGAGGGCACATTCCTCAATCTCATAAAAACCATCTACAAAAAGCCTACAGCAAATATCATTCTCAATGGGGAAAAGCTGGAAGCCTTTCCCTTAAGATCAGGAACACGAAAAGAATGCACACTCTCACCATTATTATTCCACAGAATACTAGAAGTCCTTGCAACAGCAATCAGACAACAAAAAGGAATAAAAGTTATCCAAATCTTCAAAGAAGAAGTCAAAGTGTCTCTCGTCGCAGATGACATGATACTCTATATGGAAAACCCAAAAGACTCCACCTCCAAATTACTACAACATATACAGCAATTCAGTAATGTGGCAGGATACAAAATCAATGCTCAGAAATTAGTTGCATTTCTAACCATGTACAAGGAGCCTGAAGAAAGAGAAATTAGGGAATCCATTCCACTTACAATAGCACCAAAAATCATACGTTATCTCGGAATTAACCAGATACTTAAAGGATCTATATTCTAGAAGCTACATATCACTCAAAAAGACATTGAGGAAGATACAAAAACATGGGAAAATATTCCATGCTCCTGGATTGGAAAAATAAACCTAGTTAAAATGTCTATGCTCAGAAATCAGTTGCATTTCTACACGAATAATGAGACTGAAGAAAGAGGAATTGGGAGTCCATCCCATTTACAATAGCACCAAAAATCTTGGAATTAACCATACACGTGAAAGATCTATATTCTAAAAACTACAAATCACTCTTGAAAGACATTGAAGAAGACACAAAAAGGTGGAAAAATATTCCATGTTCAAGGATAGGAAGAATTAACATAGTTAAAATGTCCATGCTACCCAGAGCAATCTACACTTTCAATGCTATCCTGATCAAAATATCAATGGCATTTTTTCAAAGAACTGGAACAAACGGCCCTTAAATTTGTGTGGAACCAGAAAAGGCCCCGAATCGCCAAGGAATTGTTGAAAAGGAAAACAAAGCTGGGGGCACCACACTGACGGATTTCGAGCTGTACTACAAAGCTGTGATCACAAAGACAGCATGGTACTGGCACAAAAACAGACACATGGACCAATGGAACAGAATAGAGAACCCAGAAATGGACCCTCGGCTCTTTGGGCAACTAATCTTTGATAAAGCAGGAAAAAACATCCGGTGGAAAAAAGACAGTCTCTTCAATAAATGGTGCTGGGAAAATTGGACAGCTACATGCAAAAGAATGAAACTTGACCACTCTCTCACACCATACACAAAAATAAACTCCAAATAGATGAAATACCTTGAAGTGAGAAAGGAATCCATCAAAATCCTAGAGGAGAACATAGGCAGCAACTTCTATGATATCGGCAGAGCAAACTTTTTCATGACACATCTCCAAAGGCAAGAGAAACAAAAGATAAAAATGAACTTATGGGACTTCATCAAGAAAAAAGCTTCTGCACAGCCAAGGAAACAGTCAAAAAAACTAAGAGACAGCCCACGGAATGGGAGAATATATTTGCAAAGGACACTACAGATAAAGGACTGGTATCCAAGATCTACAAAGAACTTCTCAAACTCAATACACGAGAAACAAATAAACAAATCATAAAATGGGCAGAAGATATGAACAGACACTTTTNTCAAGATCTACAAAGAACATCTCAAACTCAATACACGAGAAACAAATAAACAAATCAAAAAATGGGCATAAGATATGAACAGACACTTTTCCAATGAAGACATACAAATGGCTAACAGACACATGAAAAAATGTTCAAAATCATTAGCCATCAGGGAAATTCAAATCAAAACCACACTGAGATACCACCTTACGCCAGTTAGAATGGCAAAGATAGACAAGGCAAGAAACAACAATTGTTGGAGAGGATGTGGAGAAAGGGGATCCCTCCTACATTGTTGGTGGGAATGCAAGTTGGTACAGCCACTCTGGAAAACAGTGTGGAGGTCCCTTAAAAAGTTAAAAATTGAACTACCCTATGACCCAGCCATTGCACTACTGGGTGTTTANGGATGCAGCCATTGCACTACTGGGTGTTTACCCCAAAGATACAAATGTAGTGAAGAGAAGGGCCATATGCACCCCAATGTTCATAGCTGCATTGTCCACAATAGCCAAATCATGGAAGGAGCCGAGATGCCCTTCAACAGATGACTGGATTAAGAAGCTGTGGTCCATATATACAATGGAATATTACTCAGCTATCAGAAAGAACGAATTCTCAACATTTGCTGCAACATGGACAGCACTGGAGGAGATAATGCTAAGTGAAATAAGTCAAGCAGAGAAAGACAATTATCATATGATTTCTCTCATCTATGGAACAGAAGAACTAGAAAGATCAGTAGGAGAAGAAAGGGATAAAGAAAGGGGGGTAATCAGAAGGGGGAATGAAACATGAGAGACTATGGACTCTGAGAAACACACTGAGGACGTTAGAGGGGAGGGGGCTGGGGGAATGGGATAGACTGGTGATGGGTGGTAAGAAGGGCACATATTGCATGGTGCACTGGGTGTTATATGCAACTAATGAAGCATCAAACTTTGCATCAGAATCCGGGGATGTACTGTATGGTGACTAACATAATATAATAAAAAAAATCATTTTAAAAAAAGGCTTTCTGGACACCTGCTGAAAAAAAAATCAATGCTATCCCGATCAAAATACCAATGGCATTTTTTCAAAGAACTGGAACAAACAGCCCTTAAGTTTGTGTGGAACCAGAAAAGGCCCCAAATCGCCAAGGAATTGTTGAAAAGGAAAAGCTGGGGGCACCACAATGATGGATTTTGAGCTGTACTACAAAGCTGTGATCACAAAGACTGCATGGTACTGGCACAAAAACAGACACATAGACCAATTGAACAGAATAGAAAACCCAGAAATGGACCCACGTCTATTTGGAAACTAATCTTTGATAAAGAAGGAAAAAACATCCTCGGTATTTTGATCGGGATAGCATTGAAAGTGTAGATTACTCTAGGTAGCATGGACATTTTAACTATATTAAGTCTTCCGATCCATGATCATGGAGTAATTTTCCATCATTTTGTGTCTTCTTCAATGTCTTTCAAGAGTGAATTGTACTTCCTAGAATATAGATCCTGTACATCTCTGGTGAGGTTAATTCCGAGATAATGTACGAATTTTGGTGCTATTGTAAATGGAATGGGTGCTGTAATTTCTCTTTCTTCAGTCTCATCTCCGTCAGACAGGTTTGTGGCATTTTCCTTAGCCTTCCACAAGCCCATGCGTTCCCCCCATCTATGTCCAAGAACAGGGAGGCAAGTTGCATGGTGCTACGAATATGGTGTTCCGTCTTTTACTTAAGTATATGCCACATTCCTTATGGGTCCACACAAACTCGTGAATGCACCTCTATCTCCACAAGCTAGCTTGTTGTTTGATGAATGGTTTCTGCTCAGACTTGTTTCACTGACGTAAGTATATGGCACTTTCTTAGGCTTCCTCACACGTTGGAGAGTACCTCGATATCCACCAATAAGGATGTGGGTGGAATGGTGTTTATTATACTTTGGTTTGCTTGAACTCCCTTAGGGTCGTGCAGCAACAAGCATGTGAACAGGCTTTTACCTCCTCAAAGAGGGAGTTGAGGTATCGGTCTGCTCTCCCCAGACATGGTTCTCTGAGCGGAATGTGTGCCTCTGTCCTCATGCTTCAACACATGCATCTCAACTAGCTTTCTGTAGCTTGAAAGACATGTCTTGAAGATGGTTTAAACACATGCCTTGGTTCCCTGAGTTCAATAAGTAGCACACTCATTGAGCTTCCACACAGACTTTATTTTATTTTCCTTTATTTTACTTTCTTTTATGTATTTTTTAAGATTTTAAAAAAAAATTTCTGACAGAGAGAGAAAGAGAGAAACACGAGCCCAAGCAGGCAACGGATCAGGCAGAGGGAGAGGGAGAAGCAGGTTCCCCACTGTGCAAGGACCCCCCCATCACGGGACTCGATCTCAGGTCCCTGAATCGTGACCTGGGCCGAAGACAGTGGCTTCACCACTTGAGCCACCCAGTTGCCCCCCACGCAGACTTTTAATCTGCGCCTATGTCCTCGAAACAAAGTGTTGGTTGGTGAAGGCTTTCCAGGGCACTATGTTTCACTTCTTTAGATATGGCCCTTTCCTTCTGCTTTCCCGCATAGGTTTCAAGGCACCTGTATCTGCTTCTAAGATAGTAGTGGTGGAATGTTGTTTTCTAGGCAGTGTGCTTTTTCTAGTGAAGTATATGGCTCTGGGTAACCCTCCACGCATATTCCCGAGCACACTCCCCTCTTCTTTTCAGAACAAATGATTTGAATGGTGTGTTCTCTGCAGCTTTTGATTCTTAACTTTTTAATATTTTTTATTATATTGTTAATCACCATAGAGTACATCCCTGGTTTTTGATGTAAAGTTTGATGATTCATTAGTTACTATAACACCCAGTGCACCATGCAATACGTGCCCTCCTTATTGCTCACCAGCCTATCCCACTCCCCCACCCCCCTCCCCTCTGAAGCCCTCAGTTTGTTTTTCAGTGTCCATAGTCTCTCATGCTTCATTCCCCCTTCTGATTACCCCCTTTCTTTATCCCTTTCTTCTCCTACTGATCTTCCTAGTTCTTATGTTCCATAGATGAGAGAAATCATATGATAATTGTCTTTCTCTGCTTGACTTATATCACTTAGCATTATCTCCTCCAGTGCCACCCATGTTGCAGCAAATGTTGAGAAACCGTTCTGTTTGAAAGCTGAGTAGCATTCCATTGTGTATATGGACCACATCTTCTTAATTCAGTCATCTGTTGAAGGGCATCTCTGCTCCTTCCATGATTTAGCTATTGTGGACAGAGCTGCTATGAACATTAGGGTGCATATGGCCCTTCTCTTCACTACGTCTGTATCCCTGGGTTAAAAACCCAGTAGTGCAATGGCTGGATCCTAGGGTAGCTCAATTTTTAGCTTTTTAAGGGCCCTCCACACTGTTTTACAAAGTGGCTGTACCAACTTGCATTCCCACCAAACAATGTAAGAGGGATCCCCTTTCTCCACATCCTCTCCAACAATTGTTGTTTCTTGCCTTGTCTATTTTTGCCATTCTAAGTGGCATAAGGTGGTACCTTAGTGTGGTTTTGATTTGAATTTCCTGATGGCTAATGATTTCGACCATTTTTTTCATATTTCTGTTAGTCATTTGTATGTCTTCAACGAAAAAGTGTCTGTTCATATTTTCTGCCCATTTTATGATTTGTTTATTTGTTTCTCATGTGTTGAATTTGAGAAGTTCTTTGTAGATCTTGGATACCAGTCTTTTATCTGTAGTACCATTTGAAAGTATTTTCTTGCATTCCGTGGGCTGCCTCTTAGTTTTTTGACTGTTTCCTTGGCTGTGCTGAAGCTTTTTATCTTGAAGTCCACCAAGTTCATTTTATCTTTTGTTTCTCTTGCCTTTGGAGATGTGTCATGAAAAAGGTTGATGTGGCTGATGTCGGAGAGGTTGCTGCCTATGTTCTCCTCTAGGATTTTGATGGATTACTGTCTCACATCAAGGTCTTTCATCCATTTGGAGTTTTTCTTTGTGTATGGTGTGAGAGAGTGGTCAAGTTTCATTCTTTTGCATGTCGCTGTCCAATTTTCCCAGCACCATTTATTGAAGAGACTGTATTTTTTTCCATTGGATGTTTTTTCCTGCTTTGTCAAAAATTAGTTGCCCAAAGAGCCGAGGGTCCATTTCTGGGTTCTCTATTCTGTTCCATTGGTCTATGTGTCTGTTTTTGTGCCAGTATCATGCTGTCTTTGTGATCACAGCTTTGTAGTACAGCTCAAAATCTGGCATTGTGATGCCCCCAGCTTTGTTTTTCCTTTTCAACAATTCCTTTGCGATTCGGGGCCTTTTTTGGTTCCATTCAGATTTAAGGACTATACGTTCCAGTTCTTTGAAAAAATGTCTTTGTATTTTGATCAGGATAGCATTGAAAGTGTAGATTGCTCTGGGTAGCATGGACATTTTAACTATGTTAATTCTTCCCATCCATGATCATGGAATATTTTTCTGTCCTTTTGTGTCTTCTTCAATGTCTTTCAAGAGTGATTTGTAGTTTCTAGAATATAGATCCTTTACGTCTCTGGTTAAGTTAATTCCAAGATAACGTATGATTTTTGGTGCTATTGTAATTGGGATGGATTTCTTTTTCTTCAGCCTCATTATTCGTGTAGAGAAATGCAACTGATTTCTGAGCATTAATTTTGTATGCCGCCACAGTTTTTGATTCTGAATATGGGAATGACATTTTACTGGAGCTCAACACTTACGTTTGAATATGCCCCACTGACCATGGATCAGGATATTGGAGGATGCGTAATTTCTCCAAAAATGTGCTTCACTAAACTCAGCACTTGCTGGTTCAGGATGCTTCTACACAGACTTTTCAAGCACCTTAACCTTTGGTGAATCAAGAAGCTAGATTAAGTGCTTGTGTGTAGAGACTCGTTTCCCTCAGAAAATGGAAAGGACGACAGTTTCCATCAGAACCCACATCTATATTTGAAAATCCTTCTGTCTACATGAAAAGAGAGGTAGGTGAAAGGTGCTTTCCACACGCACTTCTTTCTCTAAATGTAACACTCTTTTGTAAAGATTCCTCTCAGTTTTTGGAAACATTTCTTTCTCCCAGAGGGAAGAGTTGGGCTGCAAGATGCTTTCTTCCCAGTCTCGTCTCCGTCAGACAGGTCTGTGGCATTTTCCTTAGCCTTCCACAAGTCCATGTGTCCCCCCATCTATGTCCAGCAAAAGGGAGGCGAGTTGCATGGTGCTATGGATACAGTTTTCCGCCTTTTACTTAAGTATATGCCACGTTCCTTATGGTTCCACACAAACTCGTGAATGCGCCTCTATCGCCACAACCCAACTCGTTGTATGATGAATGGTTTCTGCTCAGACTTGTTTCACTGACGTAAGAATATGGCACTTTTCTTAAGCTTCCTCCCACGTTGGAGAATGCCTCAGTATCCACGAATAAGGATGTGAGTGGAATGGTGTTTATTATTATATTGCTTGGAGAGGCCCTTCCCTTAGGGTTCTACAGCAACATGCATACGAACACACTTTTAGCTCCTTGAAAGACAGAGTCAAGGGATCGTTCTGCTTTCCCCAGACAAGGTTCTCTGAGCAGAACGTATGCCTCTGTCCTCATGCTTTCATTCACACTCTGAAACATGCTTCCATCATCATGACAGATGATGCGAGTTGGAAGACCCTTTCCATACCCTCTTCTTACTGAGAGTTACGTCTATGGCAGTTTCCTTAAGGTTCAACACACGTATTGGGAAACCCTTGTATCTTCACTGATCGATGTTGCCGTCTCTCTACACAAGCTTGGTTCCCTGAATTGAGTGATGGCACTTTCCTTTCATTTTCACACAACCTTTTCAAATGGCTTTCCTCCTCATGACAGATGTGAGTTGAGAGATGCTTTCTGTGTAGTGTTCTTACGTAGTTAAGTGAAGGGCATTACCTTGATGCTTGCAGACACCGTTTTGCACAATGCTCCCACGTCATGACACCAGATGTGAGGTGCAACATGCTTTCATATAGAGTGTTCTCTCCTAGCGTAAAGTAGGTGACACTTTCCTTATGCATCCATAGACACTTTTGAAAAACTTGCCATCTTCCTAACAGAAAATGTGACTTGGAGGATGGTGTCTATTCAGTGTTCTGACTGAGATGTGTGTATATTGCCCTTTCCTTAAGGTTCAACACAAGTATTGGAAAACACGTATATATTCATGGGTCATGATGTTAGCTCGATGCTGCCTTCTATCAACACAGACTTGGTTTTCACAACTACTTAGATAGAACCTCTCCTTATGCTTTCACTCACACATCTTGAAAATCCTTCCATCTTCATGACAGAAGATAGGAGGTGGAGGAAGAGTTTTATATGATGTTCTGGCTGAGAGTTATGTGTATGGCACTTCCCTTAGGGTTCAACACACAGACTGGGGAAAGCAGTGTATCTTCAGGAGTCATGGTGTTACTTAGATGTTGCATTCTATCTTCACAGCCTTGTTTCTCAGGATTAATTAGCTAGAACTATCTGCATGCTTTCACCGACACTTTTGCAAATGCCTCCATCTTCATGCCAGAAGGTGTGAGTTGGAAGCGGGTTTCGATGCGGTTTGCTTACTTAACATTTTGTATATGGCACATCACCTATGGCTTTCGTACACACATTTGGAAAATGCATCCATCCTCATGAAAGGAGATGGGATTAGGAAGGGTGGTTCTAGAAGGTGTTGCTACCTTCTATGAAGGTACTTCATTAGCGATCAACGTGGAAATTTGAAAAAGCTTGTATCTTCATGAATCAGGATGCTCAAAGTTGTCTTCCCTATCTGCCGACGTTCTTCTCAAAATTAAGTAGATGGCACTTTTCTTCAACCATTCACTCACACTCTTGACAATGCTTCCATCTTCATGACCTAAGATGCCAGTCAAAAGATGTTGAACCACAGACTTGGTTCTCACAACTACTTAGATAGAACCTCTCCTTATGCTTTCACTCACACTTCTGCAAGCACTTCTATCTTCATGACAGAAGATGTGGGTTGCAGAATCATTTCCGAAGGGTGTTCTTACTTGAGCATACAGCACGTTCCTTAGGTTTTATTACACATTTTTGCAAAATTCATCCATATTCATGAAGGTAGATGTGATTTGGAAGGTTGTCTGTACATGGTCCTCTTTCTTAGTGTTAGGTGTATGGCACATCTCTTACCATTCAACACAGATATTTGAAAAAGTTTCTCTCTTCATGCATCAGGATGTTTGAAGAGGCATTCTCTCTACAGAGGCTTGGTGCTCAGAGTTTAGTAAATGGCATTTCTTTCCACGTTCCCTCACCCTTGAGCCAATGCTTCCAGGTTTATGAGAGAAGATGTCAATTTCAGATGGTTTTCTACAGAGTTCTTTCATAAAGGTAAGTGTACAATAATTTCCTTATGCTGAGAAACACACTTCTGAGAATGATTCCAACTTCATGATAGAAGACGTGACTTGAAGGGTGGATTCATTATGGTCCTTTCTTGAAGCTAAGTCTCTGCCACTTTCCTTATGCTTTCAGCACAACGTTGCAAAGGTTTCTGTCTTCACGACAGAAGTTGTGAGTTGTTAGATGCTATCTATCCACTGTTCTCACCTACTGTTAAGTTTATGGCAGTTTCCTTAAGGCTCAATACACAGGGAAGAAAACCCTTGGATCATCATTCCTCAGGAGGTGGGTTCAATATGGTGTTCTCTCTACACAGACTTGGTTCTCAGAATTAAGTAGACGGCACTCCCTTCACCCTCTCACACCCAATTTTGTAAATTCTTCCCTCTTCATGACAGACGATAGGAGCTGAAGGTTTCACAAAATTGTTCATACTTCAAGTGAAATATACGGCTTGTTCTTCAATGCTTTCATGCCCACTTTTGCAAATGCATCCATCTTCGTGAAAGATGGGGTTTGGAAGTTTCTTTCTATATGCTCTACAGACGATCTTTTATATTTTTCTTTGTGTTACCTATATGGCAATTTCCTTATCATTCAACACAGGTGACGTGAGCTGAAAGTTGGATTTGATACAGTGTTCTGTCTTCTATGTAAATGTATGACCCTTTCTTTATGCTTTCTTTCATACACACTTTTGAAAAGGCTTTCATCATCATGAGAAATGTGAGTGGGAAGACGTTGTCTAGCTAGTGTTCTGACTCAGTGCTAAGGATATGGCACTTTAATTAAGGCTCAACACACATGTTGGATTACAGAAGATATGAGTTGGATGGTGGTTTCCATAGGGTGTTGTTACTTGAAACTTAAGTATGCAGTATGTTCGTTAAGCTTTCATGCACATTTTGCACAAGCTTCCACCTTCAGAACACAAGATGTGAGTTGGAAGACCGTTTCTCTACTGTGTTCTCCCTGAGAGTTATGTAGATGGCAGTTTCCTGAAGGTTCAACAGACATATTGGAAAATGCTTCTATATTCACGAATTGGGATGATAGTTTGAGGCTGCGTTCTCTCTACACAGCCTTGGTTCTCAGAACGATGACTTCATGGCACTTTGGGCTTTCACACAAGCTTTTCGAAAAGCTTCCATTTTCATGACAGAAGATGAGAGGCGAGAGATGGTTTATGTACGGTGTTCTTACGTAGAGCTATGTAAAGGGCATAAGATTTCTGCTTTTGTGCACACTTCTGCAGAAGCTCCCATCTTCATGGGAGAAGATCCATGAGATGCCATGTGCTTTCTCTAATGCAGTCACCCTTAGCATCAGGTGTATGGCTCTTTATTTTTTTTTAATAATTTTTTTATTATAGTGTTAGTCACCATACAGTACATCCCTTGTTTTTTATGTAAAGTTCCATGATTCATTAGTTGCCAGTGACACCCAGTGCATCATGCAATATGTGCCTTCCTTACTATCCAACAGCAGCCTATCCCATTCCCCACACTGCTCCCCTCTGAAGCCCTCAGTTTTTTTCTCAAAGTCCATAGCCTCTCATGCTTCATCCCCCATTCTGATTACCCCCCTTCCCTTATCCCTTCCTACTCCTACTGATCTTCCTACTTCTTACGTTCCATAGATGAGTGAAACAATATGATAATTGCCTTTCTCTGCTTGACTTATTTCACTTAGCATTATCTCCTCCAGTGCCACCCATGTTGCAGCAAAAGTTGAGAAACCATTCTGTTTGAAAGCTGAGTAGCATTCCATTGTATATATGGACCACATCTTCTTAATCCAGTCATCTGTTGAAGGGCATCTCGGCTTCTTCCACGATTGTGGACAATGCTGCTATGAACAGTGGGGTTCATATGGCCCTTCTCTTCACTATGTCTGTATCTTTGGGGCAAATACCCAGTAGTGCAATGGCTGGGTCATAGGGTAGCTCAATTTTTAACATTTTAAGGGACCTCCACACTGTTTTCCAGAGTGGCTGTACCAACTTGCATTCCCACCAACAATGTAGGAGGGATCCCCTTTCTCCACATCCTCTCCAACAATTGTTTCTTGCCTTGTCAATTTTTGCAATTATTACTGGTGTAAGTTGGTGTCTCAGAGTGTGGTTTTAATTTGAATTTCCCTGATGGCTAAAGATTTTGATCTTTTTTTCAAGCGTCTTTTAAGTATTTGTATGCTTTCATTGGAAAAGTGTGTGTTCATAACTTCTGCCCATTTTATGATTTGTTTATTTGTTTCTTGTGCACTGAGTTTGAGAAGTTCTTTGTAGAATTGGATACCAGTCTTTTATTGGTACCATCATTTGCAAATATCTTCTCCCTTTCCGTGGGCTGCCTCTTAGTTTTTTGACTGTTTCCTTGGCTGTGCAGAAGCTTTTTATCTTGATGAAGTCCCACGAGATCATTTTTTCTTTTGTTTTTCTTGCCTTTGGAGGTGTGTCATGAAAAAGTTTCCTGTGGCCGATGTCGTAGAGCTTGCAGCCTATGCTCTTCTATAGGATTTTGATGGATTCTTGTCTCGCATTGAGGTCTTTCATACATTTGGAGTTTATCTTTGTGTATGGCGTGAGAGAGTGGTCAAGTTTCATTCTTTTGCATGTAGCTGTCCAATTTTCCCAGCAATTTATTGAAGAGACTGTCTTTTTTCCACCGGATGTTTTTTCCTGCTTTATCAAAGATTAGTTGCCCAAAGAGCCGAGGGTCCATTTCTGGGTTCTCTATTCTGTCCATTGCTCTATGTGTCTGTTTTTGTGCCAGTACCATGCTGTCTTTGTGATCACTGATTTGTGGTACAGCTCGAAATCTGGCATTGTATTGCCCCCAGCATTGTTTTTCCTTTTCAACAGTTCCTTCGCGATTCAGGGCCTTTTCTGGTTCCATACAAATTTAAGGACTATTTGTTCCAGTTCTTTGAAAAATGTCCTCGGTATTTTGATCGGGATNCGGTATTTTGATCAGGATGGCATTGAAAGTGTAGATTGCTCTAGTTAGCATGGACATTTTAACTATATTAAATCTTCCGATCCATGATCATGGTGTAATTTTCCATCAATTTGTGTCTTTTCAATGTCTTTCAAGAGTGATTTGTAGTTCCTAGAATATAGATCCTGTACATCTCTGGTGAGGTTAATTCCGAGATAATGTATGATTTTTGGTGCTATGGTAAATGGAATGGATGTCGTAATTTCTCTTTCTTCAGTCTCATTGTTCATGTATAGAAATACAACTGATTTTTTTAAATTTTATTATTATATTATGTTAGTCACCATACAGTACATAACCGGATTCCGATGCAAAGTTCGATGCTTCATTAGTTGTGTATACCACCCAGTGCACCATACAATACGTGCCCTCCTTACTACCCATCACCAGTCTATCCCATTCCCCCCGAAGTCTTCAGTTTACTTCTCATAGTCCATAGTCTCTCATGTTTCATTCCCCCTTCTGATTACCCCCCCTTTCTTTATCCCTTTCTTCCCCTATTGATCATCATAGTTCTTATGTTCCATAGATGAGAGAAACCATATGATAATTGTCTTTCTCTGATTGACTTATTTCACTTAGCATTATCTCCTCCAGTGCCGTCCATGTTGCAGCAAATGTTGAGAATTCGTTCTTTCTGATAGCTGAGTAATATTCCATTGTATATATGGACCACAGCTTCTTAATCCAGTCATCTGTTGAAGGGCATCTCGGCTCCTTCCATGATTTGGCTATTGTGGACAATGCAGCTATGAACATTGGGGTGCATATGGCCCTTCTCTTTACTACGTCTGTATCTTTGGGGTAAACACCCAGTAGTGCAATGGCTGGGTCATAGGGTAGTTCAATTTTTAACTTTTTAAGGGACCTCCACACTGTTTTCCAGAGTGGCTGTACCAACTTGCATTCCCACCAACAATGTAGGAGGGATCCCCTTTCTCCACATCCTCTCCAACAATTGTTGTTTCTTGCCTTGTCTATTTTTGCCATTCTAACTGGTGTAAGGTGGTATCTCAATGTGGTTTTGATTTGAATTTCCCTGATAGCTCATGATTTTGAACATTTTTTCATGTATCTGTTAGCCATTTGTATGTCTTCATTGGAAAATTGTCTGTTCATATCTTCTGCCCATTTTTTGATTTGTTAATTCCAAGGTGACGTATGGTTTTTTGTGCTATAGTAAATGGGATGGATTTCCTAATTTTCTCTTTCTTCAGTCTCGTTATTCGTGTATAGAAATGCAACTGATTTCTGGGCATTGATTTTGAATCCTGCCACATTACTGAATTGTTCTGTAAATTCTAATATTTTGGGAGTGGATTCCTTTGGGTTTTCCATATACAGTATCATGTCATCTGAGAAGTGCAACTGATTTCTGAGCATTGATTTTGTATCCCGCCACATTACTGAGTTCCTCTATCACTTCTAGTAATTTGGGGGTGGATTCTTTTAGGTTCTCCATATAAAGTATCATGTCACCTGCAAAGAGAGACAGTTTGACTTCTTTCTTGCCATACTGGATACATTTTGTCCCTTTCCATTGCCTGATTGCTGTTGCAACGACTTTTAGTAGTATGTTGAATAATAATGGTGAGAGTGTGCATCTTTGTCCTGTTCCTGATCTTAAGGGAAAGGCTTCCAGTTTTTCCCCATTGAGAAGGATATTTTCTGTAGGATTTTCATAGATGATTTTTATGAAATTGAGGAATGTACCCTCTATCCCTACACTCTGAAGGGTTTTAATCAGAAAAGGATATTGTATTTTGACAAATGCTTTTTCTGTCTATTGAGAGGATCATATGATTCTTGCCTATTTCTTGTTGATATAAACTATCACACTGATAGATTTGCAAATGTTGAACCATCCTTGCATCCCAGGGATGAATCCCACTTGGTCATGATGTATAATCTTTTTAATGTACTGTTGGATACTATTAGCTAGGATCTTGTTGAGAATTATAGCATCCATATTCATCAGGGATATTGGTCTGTAATTATCCTTTTGGATGGGGTCTTTGATATGGCCCTCTCCTTATGCTTTCATGCACACTTCTGAAAAACCTTCCATGCTCATGGGCAGAACATGAGTTGCGAGATGCTTTATTTCGACTGTTCTGACTCTGTGTGTTAAGTATATGGCCCTTTCCTTGTGCTTTCATACACACTATGGAAAATCCTTCCATCTACATGACAGAAGATAGGAGGTGGAGGAAGAGTTCTATATGATGTTCCCCCTGAGAGTTACGTGTATGGCACTTCGCTTATGGTTCAACACACAGACTGGAGAAAGGCGTGTATCTTCAGGAGTCACGGTGTTAGTTTGATGTTGCTTCTATCTACACTGTTTTGGTTCTCAGAATTAGTTAGCTAGAACTCTCCACGTGCTTTCACTGACACTTCTGCAAATGCCTCCATCTTCATGCCAGAAGGTGTGAGTTGGAAGCGGGTTTGATGCAGTTTGCTTGTTTTGTATATGGCACATCACCTATGGTTTTTGTACACACTTCTGGAAAATGCATCTGTCCTTTGAAAGAAGATGTGATTAGGAAGGGTGCTTCTAGAAGGTGTTTTTCCCTAGTTTTAATCTATGAAGGCACTTTCATTAGCGATCAATACAGAAATTTGAAAAAACTCATATCTTCATTAATCAGGATGTTCGAAGTTGAATTCCTTAACCGCAGACGTTCTCAGAATTAAGTAGACAGTACTTTTCTTTAAGCGTTCCCTCACACTATTGACAAATCTTCCATCTTCATGACCCAAGCTGCCAGTCAAAAGATGTTTCGGTACAGTGTTTCCTTAGAGTCAAGAAAATGACACTTCCTTTTTCTCTCAGACACACTTTTTGAAAAGCCTTCTGACTTTACGACGGAAGGTGTGAGTTGAAATATGTCCTATGTCTAGTGTTCTGACTGTGATCTATTTTGCACTTTCCTTAAAGGTCAACACACACACACAAGATGATTGTATCATCGAGCAGCAGGACGTAAGGTCGATGTCGTGTTCAGTCTACACAGATTTGGTTCTCAGAATTAAGTAGACGGCATTTTTCCACACTCGTGCACACTCTTACCAAGGCTTCCAACTTCACAACAGAAGCTGTGAGTTGAGAAATGGTGTCTATACAATGTTCTTCTATACAGTTAAGCAATGCACTTTAGGTTTAACTTTTCATACACACTTTTGCTCAAGTTTCCGTTTTCATGACAGAAGACTGTGAGATGGAAGAAGCTTTCTCTATGGTGTTCTTTCTTAGACTTCAGTATGTGGCACTTTCATTATGTTTTCTTAGACATCTGTGCAAACAGTTTCATCATCACGACCAAAGACATGAGTTAAAGATGGCTTTGATACAATGTCCTTTCTTAAAGACTGGTTAACAGCCCTATCCTTATGCTGTCGTTCACACTCTGAAACATGAAAGGGCCATTAACCAATCTTTAAGAAAGAACATTGTCTCAAAGGCATCTTTCAACTCACGTCTTTGGTTATAAAAATAAAACCGTTTGCAGAGGTGTATAAGAAATCATAAGGAAAGTGCCATACACTGAGGTAAAAAAACACCATAGAGAAAGCATCTTGGATCTCACATTCTTCACACATGAAAATGGAAGGATGTGCAAAAGTGTGTAAGAAAAAACAGATAAAGCACTTTGCTTAACTGTGTAGAAAAACACTGTAGAGACACCATTTCTCAACTCACAACTTCTGTTGCAAAAATGGAAGCTTTGGCACGAGTGTGCACGAGTTCAGAAAGAAAGTGCCAAATACTGAATTCTGAGAACAAAATCGGTGGAGATAGAATACAACACTGAATGCACTTCCTGAAAAATGAACTGACAAAGGTTTTCTTCCCTGTGTGTAGAACCATAAGGAAAGTACCATCAACTTAATAGTAGTGAGTAGTGAGTAGTAGGTGAGAACACTGGATAGATAGCATCTTACAACTCACAACTTCCGTCATGAAAACCCATGAATATACAAGTGAGTCTCAATAAGTGCATTGAAACTTAAGGAAACTGCCATAGAAGTAACACGCAGAACAATGAATGTTTGGAAATGCTCTTCCAACACACGCCGTCTGTCAGGCAGATTGAAGCATGATTCAGAGTGTGAATGAAAGCATGACAAAAGGGACATTAACCAATCATTAAGAAAAACGTTGTATCAAAGCCACATTTCAACTCATATCTTCGGTCATGAAGATGAAACCCTTTGCAAAGGAGTATAAGAAAGCATAAGGAAAGTGCCATAGACTGAGTCTAAGAAAGAACACCGAAGAGAAAGCATCTTACATCTCACGCTCTTCTGTGATGAAAAGAAAGCAGGTGCCAAAGTGTGTACGAACACATCAACATATAGCGCTTTAATTAACTCTATAGAAAAACATGTACAGACACCACGGCTCATCTCACAACTGCTGCAACGAAGATGGAAACTTTGGCTAGAGTGTGTGTGAGCACAAAAGAAACTGCCGTCTAATCAATTATGAGAACCAAGTCAGTGCAGAGAGCATACAATACCGAACCCACCTCCTGTCAAATGAATCAACCAGGGTTTTCTTCCCTGTGTGTAGAACCTTAAGGAAAGTGCCATCCACTACATAGCAGGAGAGAACACTGGATAGATAGCATCTTACAAACCACAGCCTCTACCATGAAGATGGAAAGGTTTGCAACGTTGTGTTGAAAGCATAAGGAAAGAGGCAGAGACGTAGCTTCAAGAAAGGACCATACCGAATCCAACTTTCAAGGCACGTCTTCATTCATGACGTTGGAAGCATTCTCACAAGTGCGTTTCCCAGCATAAGAAACTTACCTTATGCTTAAGGTTATAAAAGAACACCACAGAAAAGAATCTTAACTCACGTCTTCTCTCATGCAGCTGGAAGCATTGGCTCAAGGATGAGGGATGATGTAAAGAAAAGCCGATTAAGAAACTCCAAGCACCGTGCATCTGGAGAGAGAATGGCACATCCAATATCCTGATGCATGAAGAAAGAAGCTTTTCCAAGTGTCTGTGTTGAACAGAAAGAGATGTGCCAAACGCTTGACACTAAGAAAGAGGACCATGTACAGACAACATCCACATCACATCTACCTTCATGAAGATGGATGTATTTTCCAAAAGTGTGTATGAACACATGAGGAACATGCTGTATGCTCAGGTAAGAACACCCTTCGGAAAAGAAATTCCAACTCACATCTTCCCTAATGAAGATGGCAGTACTTGCAGAAGTGTGAGTGAAAACAAATGGTGAGGATACATCTATGTGGCTGAGAGGACCAAGTCTGTGGATAGAAGGCAACATTGATCTAATATCATCACCCACAAATATAGACGTGCTTCCCACATTTGCGTTGAACTTTAAGGAGATGGCTGTAGATGAAACTCTCAGGAAGAACTAGGAATGGGAATGGTCTCCAAGTGGCAAATTCTCTCATGATGATGAAAGCATGTTTCAGAGAGGGAAGGAAAGCATAAGGAAAGGGCCATGACCCAATATTTAAGAAAGAGCAGAGTGTCGAAGCCATCTTTCAACCTGCGTCCACGGTCGTGAAGGTACAACCATTGGCACTGGGGTATGAGAAAACATAACGAATGCCGTAGACTGAAGTCTGAGGAAGAACACAGGTGAAAGAGCATCTAAGCATCTCACAGGCTTCTGTCATGAAAACCGTAGCATGTGTAAAAGTGTGAATGAGCACATCCACATAACGCGCTTTGCTGAAATCTACAGGAGAATACTGTACACACGCCACTGCTCAACTTACAGATTCTGTCATGAAGATGGAAGCTTTGGCAAGAGTGTGTGCCAGCGTGGGAAGAACGAGAGGTCTACGTAACTCTGTGATGCAAATCTGTGCAGATAGCATACAATACCGAACCCACCTCCCGACCAATGCATCAACCAGGGTTTTCTTGCTGTGTGTTGAACCAAGAGGAGAGTGCCATCAAATTAACCGTAGGTGAGAACACTGGATAGAGAGCACCTCACAACCCACTTCTTCGGTCATGAAGACGGAAACTTTTGCAATTTTGTGTTGAAAACCCACGAATGTGGCAGAGACGTCGCTTCAAGTAAGGGCCATAGTCAATCCATCCTTCGAGGCACGTCTTCCCTCATGACGTTGGAAGCATTCCGCAAGGGCGTTTCTCAGCGCAAGGAAATCGTCGCAAGCCTAAGTTTAGGAACGAACTCCGTCGAAAAGCATCTGAAGTTCACACTTCTCTAATATGGCTGGAAGCATTGGCTCGAGGCCGTGGGAACGTGTCAAGAAATGCCGATTACTAAACTCTGAAGAGCGGTGCTCCGTAGAGAGACTGTCACTTCCAACATCCTGACGCATGAAGAGAAAAGATTTTTCAAATATCTCTGTTGAACCATGAGAGACGTGCCATACGCTTGACACTATGAAAGAGGACCATGTACGGACAACCTTCCAAACCACATCTACCTTCATAAAGATGGATGAATTTTCCGAAAGTGTGTATGAAACCTGAAAGACCATGCTCTATGCTCAGGTAAGAACACCCTTTGGGAAAGATCCTCCAACTCACTTCTTCCGTAACTTAAATGGCATATATGCAGAAGTGTGGGAGAAAACATATGGAGAGAATCCACCTATGTAGCCGAGGAAACCAAGTCTGTTGACGGAAGGAACACCGATCTAACATCATGACCCATGAATATACACGCGATTCCCCATAAGTGTGTTGAACCATAGAGAAACTGCCATAGAAGTAACTCGCAGAACCAGGCATGCTTGGACACGGTCTTCCAACTCGCGCCGCCTGTCATGAAGATGGAAGCCTGTTTCAGAGTGTGAGTGAAAGCATAAGGAAAGGGCCATTAACCAATCCTTAAGAGAGAACGTTGTATCGAAGCTACCTTACAACTCATGTCTTCGAGCATGCTTGGAAACAGTCTTCCAAATCGCGCCGTCTGTCATGAAGATGGAAGCCTGTTTCAGAGTGTGAGTGAAAGCATAAGGAAAGGGCCATTAACCAATCCTTAAGAGAGAACGTTGTATCGAAGCTACCTTACAACTCATGTCTTCGAGCATGCTTGGAAACAGTCTTCCAAATCGCGCCGTCTGTCATGAAGATGGAAGCCTGTTTCAGAGTGTGAGTGAAAGCATAAGGAAAGGGCCATTAACCAATCCTTAAGAGAGAACGTTGTATCGAAGCTACCTTACAACTCATGTCTTCGAGCATGCTTGGAAACAGTCTTCCAAATCGCGCCGTCTGTCATGAAGATGGAAGCCTGTTTCAGAGTGTGAGTGAAAGCATAAGGAAAGGGCCATTAACCAATCCTTAAGAGAGAACGTTGTATCGAAGCTACCTTACAACTCATGTCTTCGAGCATGCTTGGAAACAGTCTTCCAAATCGCGCCGTCTGTCATGAAGATGGAAGCCTGTTTCAGAGTGTGAGTGAAAGCATAAGGAAAGGGCCATTAACCAATCCTTAAGAGAGAACGTTGTATCGAAGCTACCTTACAACTCATGTCTTCGAGCATGCTTGGAAACAGTCTTCCAAATCGCGCCGTCTGTCATGAAGATGGAAGCCTGTTTCAGAGTGTGAGTGAAAGCATAAGGAAAGGGCCATTAACCAATCCTTAAGAGAGAACGTTGTATCGAAGCTACCTTACAACTCATGTCTTCGAGCATGCTTGGAAACAGTCTTCCAAATCGCGCCGTCTGTCATGAAGATGGAAGCCTGTTTCAGAGTGTGAGTGAAAGCATNCCAAAAGTGTGCATGAACACATGAGGAACATGCTGTATGCTCAGGTAAGAACACCCTTCGGAAAAGATATTCCAACTCACATCTTCCGTATTGAAGATGGCAGTACTTGGAGAAGTGTGAGTGAAAACAAAAAGGAGAGCGTCCATCTATGTAGCTGAGAGGACCAAGTCTGTGGATAGAAGGCAACATCGATCTCATATCGTTACCCACGAATGTATATGTGCTTCCCAACACGTGTGTTGAACCTTAAGGAAATGGCCGTTGACGCAATTCCCAGGAAGAACGAGGAATGGGAATGGTCTTCCAAGTGGCAAATTCTGTCATGATGATGAAAGCATGTTTCAGAGAGGGAAGGAAAGCATAAGGAAAGGGCCATGAACCAATATTTAAGAAAGAGCAGAGTGTCGAAGCCATCTTTCAACCTGCGTCCACGGTCGTGAAGGTACAACCATTGGCACTGGGGTATGAGAAAACATAACGAATGTGCCGTAGACTGAAGTCTGAGGAAGAACACAGGTGAAAGAGCATCTAGCATCTCACAGGCTTCTGTCATGAAAACCGTAGCATGTGTAAAATTGTGAACGAGCACATGCACATAACGCGCTTTGCTGAAACCTACAGGAGAATACTGTACACACGCCACTTCTCAACTTACAGCTTCTGTCGTGAATCTGGAAGCTTTGGCAAGAGTGTGCACCAGCGTGGGAAGAACGAGAGGTCTACGTAACTCTGTGATGCAAATCTGTGCAGATANTGAGCACATCCACATAACGCGCTTTGCTGAAATCTACAGGAGAATACTGTACACACGCCACTGCTCAACTTACAGATTCTGTCATGAAGATGGAAGCTTTGGCAAGAGTGTGTGCCAGCGTGGGAAGAACGAGAGGTCTACGTAACTCTGTGATGCAAATCTGTGCAGATAGCATACAATACCGAACCCAACTCCCGACCAATGCATCAACCAGGGTTTTCTTGCCTGTGTGTGGAACCAAGAGGAAAGTGCCATCAAATTAACCGTAGGGGAGAACACTGGATAGAGAGCACCTCACAACCCACTTCTTCGGTCATGAAGACGGAAACTTTTACAATGTTGTGTTGAAAACCCACGGATGTGGNTTTGTGTTGAAAACCCACGAATGTGGCAGAGACGTCGCTTCAAGTAAGGGCCATAGTCAATCCATCCTTCGAGGCACGTCTTCCCTCATGACGTTGGAAGAATTCCGCAAGGCCATTTCTCAGCACAAGGAAATCATCGTAAGCCTAATTTTAGGAACGAACTCCATCGAAAAGCATCTGAAGATCACACTTCTCTAATATGGCTGGAAGCATTGGCTCGAGGCCGTGGGAACGTGTCAAGAAATGCCGATTACTAAACTCTGAAGAGCGGTGCTCCGTAGAGAGACTGTCACTTCCAACATCCTNATAGAGAGAATGCCACTTCCAACATCCTGATGCATGAAGAGAAAAGATTTTTCAAATATCTCTGTTGAACCATGAGAGACTTGCCAAACGCTTGACACTATGAAAGAGGACCATGTACGGACAACCTTCCAAACCACATCTACCTTCATAAAGATGGATGAATTTTCCGAAAGTGTGTATGAAACCTGAAAGACCATGCTCTATGCTCAGGTAAGAACACCCTTTGGGAAAGATCCTCCAACTCACTTCTTCCGTAACTTAAATGGCATATATGCANGGAAATGGCATATATGCAGAAGTGTGAGAGAAAACATATGGAGAGAATGCACCTATGTAGCCGAGGAAACCAAGTCTGTTGATGGAAGGAACACCGATCTAACATAGTGACCCATGAATATACACGCGATTCCCCATACGTGTGTTGAACCATAGGGAAACTGCCATAGAAGTAAATCGCAGAACCAAGCATGCTTGGAAACAGTCTTCCAAATCGCGCCGTCTGTCATGAAGATGGAAGCCTGTTTCAGAGTGTGAGTGAAAGCATGAGGAAAGGGCCATTAACCGATACTTAAGAGAGAACGTATCGAAGCCACCTTACAACTCATGTCTTCGGCCATCAAGATGAAAACTTTTGCACAGGGGTATAAGAAAGCCTAAGGAAAGTGCCATAGACTGAAGTCTAGGAAAGAACTCCAAGGAGAAAGCATCTGACATCTCACGCTCTCCCGTGATGAAAAGCAAGCGTGTGCCAGAGTGTGTACAAACACGTCCACATAAAGCGCTTTGTTTAACCCTATAGAAGAACATGTACAGACACCACGGCTCATCTCACAACTCCTGCAGCAAAGATGGAAACTTTGGCCAGAGTGTGTGCGAGCGCAAAAGAAACTGCCGTCTACTCAACTATGAGAACCAAGTCTGTGCGGAGAGCATGCCATACCGAACCCACCTCCTGTCAAATGAATCAACCAGGGGTTTCTTCCCTGTGTGTAGAAGCTTAAGGATAGTGCCATCCACTTCATAGCAGGGGAGAGAACACTGGATCGAGAGCATCTTACAACCCACAACCACTGCCATGAAGACGGAAAGGTTTGCAACGTTGTGTTGAAAGCATAAGGAAAGAGCCAGAGACGTAGCTTCAAGAAAGGACCGTACCGAATCCAGCCTGCAAGGCACGTCTTCTTTCCTGACGTTGGAAGCATTCTCAGAAGTGCGTTTCTCAGCATAAGGAAATTGCTTCATGCTTAACGTTAGAAAAGTACTCTGTAGAAAAGCATCTTAACTCACGTCTTCTCTCATGCACCTGGAAACATTGGCTGAAGATTGAGGCAACATAGATTATGAAACTCCGAGCACCGTGCGTCTGGAGAGAGAATGCCACGTCCAACATCCTGATGCATGAAGAGAGAAGCTTTTCCAAGGGTCTGTGTTGAACAGGAAGAGATGTGCCATACTCTGGACACTAAGAGGACCATGTACAGACAAACTTATGCATCACATCTACCTTCATGAAGATGGATGTATTTTCCAAAAGTGTGCATGAACACATGAGGAACATGCTGTATGCTCAGGTAAGAACACCCTTCGGAAAAGATATTCCAACTCACATCTTCCGTATTGAAGATGGCAGTACTTGCAGAAGTGTGAGTGAAAACAAAAAGGAGAGCGTCCATCTATGTAGCTGAGAGGACCAAGTCTGTGGATAGAAGGCAACATCGATCTCATATCGTTACCCACGAATGTATATGTGCTTCCCAACACGTGTGTTGAACCTTAAGGAAATGGCCGTTGACGCAATTCCCAGGAAGAACGAGGAATGGGAATGGTCTTCCAAGTGGCAAATTCTGTCATGATGATGAAAGCATGTTTCAGAGAGGGAAGGAAAGCATAAGGAAAGGGCCATGAACCAATATTTAAGAAAGAACAGAGTATCGAAGCCATCTTTCAACCTGCGTCCACGGTCGTGAAGGTACAACCATTGGCACTGGGGTATGAGAAAACATAACGAATGTGCCGTAGACTGAAGTCTGAGGAAGAACACAGGTGAAAGAGCATCTAGCATCTCACAGGCTTCTGTCATGAAAACCGTAGCATGTGTAAAATTGTGAACGAGCACATGCACATAACGCGCTTTGCTGAAACCTACAGGAGAATACTGTACACACGCCACTTCTCAACTTACAGCTTCTGTCGTGAATCTGGAAGCTTTGGCAAGAGTGTGCACCAGCGTGGGAAGAACGAGAGGTCTACGTAACTCTGTGATGCAAATCTGTGCAGATAGCATACAATACCGAACCCAACTCCCGACCAATGCATCAACCAGGGTTTTCTTGCCTGTGTGTGGAACCAAGAGGAAAGTGCCATCAAATTAACCGTAGGGGAGAACACTGGATAGAGAGCACCTCACAACCCACTTCTTCGGTCATGAAGACGGAAACTTTTACAATGTTGTGTTGAAAACCCACGGATGTGGCAGAGACGTCGCTTCAAGTAAGGGCGTAGCCAATCCGTCCTACGAGGCACGTCTTCCCTCATGACGTTGGAAGCATTCCGCAAGGGCGTTTCTCAGCGCAAGGAAATCGTCGCAAGCCTAAGTTTAGGAACGAACTCCGTCGAAAAGCATCTGAAGTTCACACTTCTCTAATATGGCTGGAAGCATTGGCTCGAGGCCGTGGGAACGTGTCAAGAAATGCCGATTACTAAACTCTGAAGAGCGGTGCTCCGTAGAGAGACTGTCACTTCCAACATCCTGACGCATGAAGAGAAAAGATTTTTCAAATATCTCTGTTGAACCATGAGAGACGTGCCATACGCTTGACACTATGAAAGAGGACCATGTACGGACAACCTTCCAAACCACATCTACCTTCATAAAGATGGATGAATTTTCCGAAAGTGTGTATGAAACCTGAAAGACCATGCTCTATGCTCAGGTAAGAACACCCTTTGGGAAAGATCCTCCAACTCACTTCTTCCGTAACTTAAATGGCATATATGCAGAAGTGTGGGAGAAAACATATGGAGAGAATCCACCTATGTAGCCGAGGAAACCAAGTCTGTTGACGGAAGGAACACCGATCTAACATCATGACCCATGAATATACACGCGATTCCCCATAAGTGTGTTGAACCATAGAGAAACTGCCATAGAAGTAACTCGCAGAACCAGGCATGCTTGGACACGGTCTTCCAACTCGCGCCGCCTGTCATGAAGATGGAAGCCTGTTTCAGAGTGTGAGTGAAAGCATAAGGAAAGGGCCATTAACCAATCCTTAAGAGAGAACGTTGTATCGAAGCTACCTTACAACTCATGTCTTCGAGCATGCTTGGAAACAGTCTTCCAAATCGCGCCGTCTGTCATGAAGATGGAAGCCTGTTTCAGAGTGTGAGTGAAAGCATGAGGAAAGGGCCATTAACCGATACTTAAGAGAGAACGTATCGAAGCCACCTTACAACTCATGTCTTCGGCCATCAAGATGAAAACTTTTGCACAGGGGTATAAGAAAGCCTAAGGAAAGTGCCATAGACTGAAGTCTAGGAAAGAACTCCAAGGAGAAAGCATCTGACATCTCAGGCTCTCCGGTGATGAAAAGCAAGCGTGTGCCAGAGTGTGTACAAACACATCCACATAAAGCGCTTTGTTTAACCCTATAGAAGAACATGTACAGACACCACGGCTCATCTCACAACTCCTGCAGCAAAGATGGAAACTTTGGCCAGAGTGTGTGCGAGCGCAAAAGAAACTGCCGTCTACTCAACTATGAGAACCAAGTCTGTGCGGAGAGCATGCCATACCGAACCCACCTCCTGTCAAATGAATCAACCAGGGGTTTCTTCCCTGTGTGTAGAAGCTTAAGGATAGTGAGATCCACTTCATAGCAGGGGAGAGAACACTGGATCGAGAGCATCTTACAACCCACAACCACTGCCATGAAGACGGAAAGGTTTGCAACGTTGTGTTGAAAGCATAAGGAAAGAGCCAGAGACNAGCAACGTTGTGTTGAAAGCAAAAGGAAAGAGGCAGAGACGTAGCTTCAAGAAAGGACCGTAACGAATCCAGCCTGCAAGGCACGTCTTCTTTCCTGACGTTGGAAGCATTCTCAGAAGTGTGTTTCTCAGCATAAGGAAATTACCTTACGCTTACCTTTATNTGTTAGAAAAGTACTCCGTAGAAAAGCATAACTCACGACTTCTCTCATGCAGCTGGAAGCATTGGCTCAAGGGTGAAGGAACATGTAAAGAAGTGCCGATTATGAAACTCCGAGCACCGTGCGTCTGGAGAGAGAATGCCACGTCCAACATCCTGATGCATGAAGAGAGAAGCTTTTCCAAGTGTCTGTGTTGAACAGGAAGAGATGTGCCATAAGCTGGACACTAAGAAAGAGGACCATGTACAGACAAACCGTCTGCATCACATCTACCTTCATGAAGATGGATGTATTTTCCAAAAGTGTGCAAGAACACATGAGGAACGTGCTGTATGCTCAGATAAGAACACCCTTCGGAAAAGATATTCCAACTCACAGCTTCCGTAATGAAGATGGCAGTACTTGCAGAAGGGTGAGTGAAAACAAACGGAGAGGATCCATCTATGTAGCTGAGAGGACCAAGTCTGTGGAGAGAAGGCAACATCGATCTCCTATCGTTACCCACGAATGTATATGTGCTTCCCAACACGTGTGTTGAACCTTAAGGAAATGGCCGTTGACGCAATTCCCAGGAAGAACGAGGAATGGGAATGGTCTTCCAAGTGGCAAATTCTGTCATGATGATGAAAGCATGTTTCAGAGAGGGAAGGAAAGGGCAAGGAAAGGGCCATGAACCAATATTTAAGAAAGAACAGAGTATCGAAGCCATCTTTCAACCTGCGTCCACGGTCGTGAAGGTAAAACCGTTGGCATGGGGGTATGAGAAAACATAACGAATGTGCCATAGACTGAAGTCTGAGGAAGAACACAGGTGAAAGAGCACCTAGCATCTCACATGCTTCTGTCATGTAAACCGTAGCATGTGTAAAAGTGTGAACAAGCACATCCGCATAATGCGCTTTGCTGAAATCAACGGAGAATACTGTACACACGCCACTTCTCAACTTACAGCTTATGTCGTGAAGAATGAAGCTTTGGAAGGAGTGTGCGCCAGCGTGGGAAGAACGAGAGGTCTACATAACTCTGTGATGCAAATATGTGCAGATAGCGTACAATACCGAACCCACCTCCCGACCAATGCATCAACCAGGGTTTTCTTGCCTGTGTGTAGAACCAAGAGGAGAGTGCCATCAACTTAACCGTAGGTGAGAACACTGGATAGAGAGCACCTCAAAACCCACTTCTTCGGTCATGAAGACGGAAACTTTTGCAATGTTTTGTTGCAAACCCACGGATGTGGCAGAGACGTCGCTTCAAGTAAGGGCCATAGCCAATCGGTCCTACGAGGCATGTCTTCCCTCATGACGTTGGAAGCATTCCGCAAGGGCGTTTCTCAGCGCAAGGAAATCGTCGCAAGCCTAAGTTTAGGAACGAACTCCGTCGAAAAGCATCTGAAGTTCACACTTCTCTAATATGGCTGGAAGCATTGGCTCGAGGCCGTGGGAACGTGTCAAGAAATGCCGATTACTAAACTCTGAAGAGCGGTGCTCCGTAGAGAGACTGTCACTTCCAACATCCTGACGCATGAAGAGAAAAGATTTTTCAAATATCTCTGTTGAACCATGAGAGACGTGCCATACGCTTGACACTATGAAAGAGGACCATGTACGGACAACCTTCCAAACCACATCTACCTTCATAAAGATGGATGAATTTTCCGAAAGTGTGTATGAAACCTGAAAGACCATGCTCTATGCTCAGGTAAGAACACCCTTTGGGAAAGATCCTCCAACTCACTTCTTCCGTAACTTAAATGGCATATATGCAGAAGTGTGGGAGAAAACATATGGAGAGAATCCACCTATGTAGCCGAGGAAACCAAGTCTGTTGACGGAAGGAACACCGATCTAATATCGTGACCCATGAATATACACGCAATTCTCCATACGTGTGTTGTACCATCGGGATACTGCCATAGAAGTAACTCGCAGAACCAAGCATGATTGGAAACGGTCTCCCAACTCACGCCGTCTGTCATGAAGATGGAAGCCTGTTTCAGAGTGTGAGTGAAAGCATGAGGAAAGGGCCATTAACCG
>NW_023255111.1:894925-900055 GCF_002007445.2 Ailuropoda melanoleuca
AAGAACGAGAAGTGTACGTAACTCTGTGATGCAAATCTCTGCAGATAGCATACAATCCCGAACCCACCTCCAGACCAATGCATCAACCAGGGTTTTCTTGCTGTGTGTTGAAACAAGAGGAGAGTGCCATCAAATTAATCGTAGGTGAGAACACTGGATAGAGAGCACCTCACAACCCACTTCTTCGGTCATGAAGACGGAAACTTTTGCAATGTTGTGTTGAAAAACCACGGATGTGGCAGAGACGTCGCTTCAAGTAAGGGCCGTAGCCAATCCGTCCTTCGAGGCACGTCTTCCCTCATGACGTTGGAAGCATTCCGCAAGGGCGTTTCTCAGCACAAGGAAATNATTTCTCAGCGCAAGGAAATCGTCGCAAGCCTACGTTTAGGAACGAACTCCATCGAAAAGCATCTGAAGATCACACTTCTCTAATATGGGTGGAAGCATTGGCTCGAGGCCGTGGGAACGTGTCAAGAAATGCCGATTACTAAACTGAGCAGTGGTGCTCCGTAGAGAGAATGCCACCTCCAACATCCTGACGCATGAAGAGAAAAGATTTTTCAAATATCTCCGTTGAACCATGAGAGACGTGCCAAACGCTTGACACTATGAAAGAGGACCATGTACGGACAACCTTCCAAACCACATCTACCTTCATAAAGATGGATGAATTTTCCGAAAGTNTGAAAGTGTGTATGAAAACTGAAAGACCATGCTCTATGCTCAGGTAAGAACACTCTTTGGGAAAGATCCTCCAACTCACTTCTTCTGTAACGGAAATGGCATATTTTCAGAAGTGTGGGAGAAAACATATGGAGAGAATCCACCTATGTAGCCGAGGAAACCAAGTCTCTTGACGGAAGGAACACCGATCTAACAACGTTACCCATGAATATACACGCGATTCCCCATACATGTGTTGCACCATAGGGAAACTGCCATAGAAGTAACTCGCAGAACCAAGCATGCTTGGACACGGTCTTCCAACTCGCGCCGTCTGTCATGAAGATGGAAGCCTGTCTCAGAGTGTGAATGAAAGCATGAGGAAAGGGCCATTAACCGATCCTTAAGAGAGAACGTTGTATCGAAGTCACCTTACAACTCATGTCTTCGGCCGTCAAGATGAAACCTTTTGCACAGGGGTATAAGAAAGCCTAGGAAAGTGCCATTAAATGAAGTTAGGAGAGAACTCCGAGGAGAAAGCATCTGACATCTCACGCTCTCCTGTGATGAAAAGCAAGCGTGTGCCAGAGTGTGTACAAACACATCCATATAAAGCGCTTTCTTTAACCCTATAGAAGAACATGGACAGACACCACGGCTCATCTCACAACTCCTGCAGCAAAGATGGAAACTTTGGCTAGAGTGTGTTCGAGCGCAAAAGAAACTGCCGTCTACTCAACTATGAGAACCAATTCTGTGTGGAGAGCATGCCATACCGAACCCACCTCCTGTCGAATGAATCAACCAGGGTTTTCTTCCCTGTGTGTAGAATCTTAAGGAACGTGCCATCCACTTCATAGCAGGGAGAGAACACTGGATCGAGAGCATCTTACAACCCACAACCACTGCCATGAAGACGGAAAGGTTTGCAACGTTGTGTTGAAAGCATAAGGAAAGAGCCAGAGACGTAGCTTCAAGAAAGGACCGTACCGAATCCAGCCTGCAAGGCACGTCTTCTTTCCTGACGTTGGAAGCATTCTCAGAAGTGCGTTTCTCAGCATAAGGAAATTACCTTAGGCTTAACGTTAGAAAAGTACTCCGTAGAAAAGCATCTTAACTCACTTCTTCTCTCATGCAGCTGGAAGCATTGGCTCAAGGGTGAGGGAACATGTAAAGAAGTGCCGATTATGAAACTCCGAGCACCGTGCGTCTGGAGAGAGAATGCCACGTCCAACATCCTGATGCATGAAGAGAGAAGCTTTTCCAAGGGTCTGTGTTGAACTGGAAGAGATGTGCCATATGATAGACACTAAGAAAGAGGACCATGTACAGACAAACTTATGCATCACATCTACCTTCATGAAGATGGATGTATTTTCCAGAAGTGTGCATGAACACATGAGGAACGTGCTGTATGCTCAGGTAAGAACACCCTTCGGAAAAGATATTCCAACTCACATCTTCCGTAATGAAGATGGCAGTACTTGCAGAAGGGTGAGTGAAAACAAATGGAGAGGATCCATCTATGTAGCTGAGAGGACCAAGTCTGTGGAGAGAAGGCAACATCGATCTCCTATCGTTCCCCACGAATGTATACGTGCTTCCCAACACGTGTGTTGAACCTTAAGGAGATGGCCGTAGGCGCAACTCCCAGGAAGAACGAGGAATGGGAATGGTCTTCCAAGTGGCAAATTCTGTCATGATGATGAAAGCATGTTTCAGAGAGGGAAGGAAAGCATAAGGAAAGGGCCATGAAACAATATTTAAGAAAGAACAGAGTATCGAAGACATCTTTCAACCTGCGTCCACGGTCGTGAAGGTAAAACCGTTGGCACTGGGGTATGAGAAAACATAACGAATGTGCCGTAGACTGAAGTCTGAGGAAGAACACAGGTGAAAGAGCATCTAGCATCTCACAGGCTTCTGTCATGAAAACCGTAGCATGTGTAAAATTGTGAACGAGCACATGCACATAACGCGCTTTGCTGAAACCTACAGGAGAATACTGTACACACGCCACTTCTCTACTTACAGCTTCTGTCATGAAGATGGAAGCTTTGGCAAGAGTGTGTGCCAGCGTGGGAAGAACGAGAGGTCTACGTAACTCTGTGATGCAAATCTGTGCAGATAGCATACAATACCGAACCCAACTCCCGACCAATGCATCAACCAGGGTTTTCTTGCCTGTGTGTGGAACCAAGAGGAAAGTGCCATCAAATTAACCGTAGGGGAGAACACTGGATAGAGAGCACCTCACAACCCACTTCTTCGGTCATGAAGACGGAAACTTTTACAATGTTGTGTTGAAAACCCACGGATGTGGCAGAGACGTCGCTTCAAGTAAGGGCGTAGCCAATCCGTCCTTTGAGGCACGTCTTCCCTCATGACGTTGGAAGCATTCCGCAAGGGCGTTTCTCAGCGCAAGAAAATCATCGCAAGCCTAAGTTTAGGAACGAACTCCGTCGAAAAGCATCTGAAGATCACACTTCTCTAATATGGCTTGAAGCTTTGGCTCGAGGCCGTGGGAACGTGTCAAGAAATGCCGATTACTAAACTTTGAACAGCGGGGCTCCGTAGAGGGAATGCCACTTCCAACATCCTGACGCATGAAGAGAAAAGATTTTTCAAATATCTCCGTTGAACCATGAGAGACGTGCCAAACGCTTGACACTATGAAAGAGGACCATGTACGGACAACCTTCCAAACCACATCTACCTTCATAAAGATGGATGAATTTTCCGAAAGTGTGTATGAAACCTGAAAGACCATGCTCTATGCTCAGGTAAGAACACCCTTTGGGAAAGATCCTCCAATTCACTTCTTCCGTAACGGAAATGGCATATTTGCAGAAGTGTGGGAGATATCATATGGAGAGAATCCACCTATGTAGCCGAGGAAACCAAGTCTGTTGTTGGAAGGAACACCGATCTAACATCGTGACCCCGGAATATACACGCGATTCCCCATACGTGTGTTGAACCATAGGGAAACTGCCATAGAAGTAACTCGCAGAACCAAGCAAGCTTGGAAACCGTCTTCGAACTCGTGCCGTCTGTCATGAAGGTGGAAGCCTGTTTCAGAGTGTGAGTGAAAGCATAAGGAAAGGGCCATTAACCAATCCTTAAGAGAGAACGTTGTATCGAAGCTACCTTACAACTCATGTCTTCGAGCATGCTTGGAAACAGTCTTCCAAATCGCGCCGTCTGTCATGAAGATGGAAGCCTGTTTCAGAGTGTGAGTGAAAGCATAAGGAAAGGGCCATTAACCAATCCTTAAGAGAGAACGTTGTATCGAAGCTACCTTACAACTCATGTCTTCGAGCATGCTTGGAAACAGTCTTCCAAATCGCGCCGTCTGTCATGAAGATGGAAGCTTGTTTCAGAATGTGAGTGAAAAGCATGAGGAAAGGGCCATTAACTGATCATTAACAGAGAAGGTTGTATCGAAGCCACCTTACAAATCATGTCTTCGGTCGTCAAGATGAAACCTTTTGCACAGGGGTATAAGAAAG
Source organism: Ailuropoda melanoleuca (assembly GCF_002007445.2). Taxonomy (NCBI): domain Eukaryota; kingdom Metazoa; phylum Chordata; class Mammalia; order Carnivora; family Ursidae; genus Ailuropoda; species Ailuropoda melanoleuca. The sequence goes on from NW_023255111.1 coordinate 899,101, forward strand.
CCTAAGGAAAGTGCCATTGAATGAAGTCTAGGAGAGAACTCCGAGGAGAAAGCATCTGACATCTCACGCTCTCCTGTGATGCAAAGCAAGCGTGTGCCAGAGTGTGTACAAACAAATCCACATAAAGCCCTTTGTTTAACCCTATAGAAGAACTTGTACAGACACCACGGCTCATCTCACAACTCCTGCAGCAAAGACAGAAATTTTGGCTAGAGTGTGTGCGAGCGCAAAAGAAACTGCCGTCTACTCAACTATGAGAACCAAGTCTGTGCGGAGAGCATGCCATACCGAACCCACCTCCTGTCAAATGAATCAACCAGGGGTTTCTTCCCTGTGTGTAGAAGCTTAAGGATAGTGCCATCCACTTCATAGCAGGGGAGAGAACACTGGATCGAGAGCATCTTACAACCCACAACCACTGCCATGAAGACGGAAAGGTTTGCAACGTTGTGTTGAAAGCATAAGGAAAGAGCCAGAGACGTAGCTTCAAGAAAGGATCGTACCGAATCCAGCCTGCAAGGCACGTCTTCTTTCCTGACGTTGGAAGTGTTCTCAGAAGTGCGTTTCTCAGCATAAGGAAATTACCTTAGGCTTAACGTTAGAAAAGTACTCCGTAGAAAAGCCTCTTAACTCACGTCTTCTCTCATGCAGCTGGAAGCATTGGCTCAAGGATGAGGGATGATGTAAAGAAAAGCCGATTAAGAAACTCCAAGCACCGTGCATCTGGAGAGAGAATGGCACATCCAATATCCTGATGCATGAAGAAAGAAGCTTTTCCAAGTGTCTGTNAGCTCAAGGGTGAGGGAACATGTAAAGAAGTGCCGATAACGAAACACCGAGCACCGTGCGTCTGGAGAGAGAATGCCACGTCCGACATCCTGATGCATGAAGAGAGAAGCTTTTCCAAGGGTCTGTGTTGAACAGGAAGAGATGTGCCATACGCTGGACACTAAGA
>NW_023255111.1:900276-911269 GCF_002007445.2 Ailuropoda melanoleuca
AAACAAATGGAGAGGATCCATCTAGGTAGCTGAGGGGACGAAGTCTGTGGAGAGAAGGCAACATCGATCTCCTATCGGTCCCCACGAATGTATACGTGCTTCCCAACACGTGTGTTGAACCTTAAGGAGATGGCCGTAGGCGCAACTCCCAGGAAGAACGAGGAATGGGAATGGTCTTCCAAGTGGCAAATTCTGTCATGATGATGAAAGCATGTTTCAGAGAGGGAAGGAAAGCATAAGGAAAGGGCCATGAACCAATATTTAAGAAAGANATATTTAAGAAAGAGCAGAGTGTCGAAGCCATCTTTCAACCTGCGTCCACGGTCGTGAAGGTACAACCATTGGCACTGGGGTATGAGGAAACATAACAAATGTGCCGTAGACTGAAGTCTGAGGAAGAACACAGGTGAAAGAGCATCTAGCATCTCACAGGCTTCTGTCATGAAAACCGTAGCATGTGTAAAATTGTGAACGAGCACATGCACATAACGCGCTTTGCTGAAACCTACAGGAGAATACTGTACACACGCCACTTCTCAACTTACAGCTTCTGTCGTGAATCTGGAAGCTTTGGCAAGAGTGTGCACCAGCGTGGGAAGAACGAGAGGTCTACGTAACTCTGTGATGCAAATCTGTGCAGATAGCATACAATACCGAACCCNTCATACAATACCGAACCCACATCCTGACCAATGCATCAACCAGGGTTTTCTTGCCTGTGTGTGGAACGAAGAGGACAGTGCCATCAACTTAACCGTAGGTGAGAACACTGGATAGAGAGCACCTCAGAACCCACTTCTTCGGTCATGAAGACGGAAACTTTTGCAATGTTGTGTTGCAAACCCACGGATGTGGCAGAGACGTCGCTTCAAGTAAGGGGCGTAGCCAATCCGTCCTTTGAGGCACGTCTTCCCTCATGATGTTGGAAGCATTCCGGAAGGGCGTTTCTCAGCGCAAGGAAATCGTCGCAAGCCTAAGTTTAGGAACGAACTCCGTCGAAAAGCATCTGAAGTTCACACTTCTCTAATATGGCTGGAAGCATTGGCTCGAGGCCGTGGGAACGTGTCAAGAAATGCCGATTACTAAACTCTGAGCAGCGGTGCTCCGTAGAGAGACTGTCACTTCCAACATCCTGACGCATGAAGAGAAAAGATNTGTAGAGGGAATGCCACTTCCAACATCCTGACACATGAAGAGAAAAGATTTTTCAAATATCTCTGTTGAACCATGAGAGACGTGCCATACGCTTGACACTATGAAAGAGGACCATGTACGGACAACCTTCCAAACCACATCTACCTTCATAAAGATGGATGAATTTTCCGAAAGTGTGTATGAAACCTGAAAGACCATGCTCTATGCTCAGGTAAGAACACCCTTTGGGAAAGATCCTCCAACTCACTTCTTCCGTAACTTAAATGGCATATATGCAGAAGTGTGGGAGAAAACATATGGAGAGAATCCACCTATGTAGCCGAGGAAACCAAGTCTGTTGACGGAAGGAACACCGATCTAACATCATGACCCATGAATATACACGCGATTCCCCATAAGTGTGTTGAACCATAGAGAAACTGCCATAGAAGTAACTCGCAGAACCAGGCATGCTTGGACACGGTCTTCCAACTCGCGCCGCCTGTCATGAAGATGGAAGCCTGTTTCAGAGTGTGAGTGAAAGCATAAGGAAAGGGCCATTANGCCACCTTACAACTCATGTCTTCGGCCATCAAGATGAAACCTTTTGCACAGGGGTATAAGAAAGCCTAAGGAAAGTGCCATAGACTGAAGTCTAGGAGAGAACTCCAAGGAGAAAGCATCTGACATCTCACGCTCTCCCGTGATGAAAAGCAAGCGTGTGCCAGAGTGTGTACAAACACGTCCACATAAAGCGCTTTGTTTAACCCTATAGAAGAACATGTACAGACACCACGGCTCATCTCACAACTCCTGCAGCAAAGATGGAAACTTTGGCCAGAGTGTGTGCGAGCGCAAAAGAAACTGCCGTCTACTCAACTATGAGAACCAAGTCTGTGCGGAGAGCATGCCATACCGAACCCACCTCCTGTCAAATGAATCAACCAGGGGTTTCTTCCCTGTGTGTAGAAGCTTAAGGATAGTGCCATCCACTTCATAGCAGGGGAGAGAACACTGGATCGAGAGCATCTTACAACCCACAACCACTGCCATGAAGACGGAAAGGTTTGCAACGTTGTGTTGAAAGCATAAGGAAAGAGCCAGAGACGTAGCTTCAAGAAAGGACCGTACCGAATCCAGCCTGCAAGGCACGTCTTCTTTCNGTTCTCAGAAGTGCGTTTCTCAACATAAGGAAATTACCTTAGGCTTAACGTTATAAAAGTACTCCGTAGAAAAGCATCTTAACTCACGTCTTCTCTCATGCAGCTGGAAGCATTGGCTCAAGGGTGAGGGAACATGTAAAGAAATGCCATTTCCTCAACTCTGAGCACCAAGGCTCTGAATAGAGAATGAAACTTCAAACAACCTGATCCATGAAGAGNTCCGAGCACCGTGCGTGTGGAGAGAGAATGCTACATCCGACATCTGATGCATGAAGAGAGAAGCTTTTCCAAGTGTCTGTGTTGAACAGGAAGAGATGTGCCATACGCTGGACACTAAGAAAGGGGACCATGTACAGACAAACTTTCCGCATCACATCTACCATCATGAAGATGGATGTATTTTCCAAAAGTGTGCATGAACACATGAGGAACGTGCTGTATGCTCAGGTAAGAACACCCTTCGGAAAAGATATTCCAACTCACATCTTCCGTATTGAAGATGGNTTCAGTACTTGCAGAAGGGTGAGTGAAAACAAACAGAGAGGATCCATCTAGGTAGCTGAGGGGACGAAGTCTGTGGAGAGAAGGCAACATCGATCTCCTATCGGTCCCCACGAATGTNCACGAATGTATATGTGCTTCCCAACACGTGTGTTGAACCTTAAGGAAATGGCCGTTGACGCAATTCCCAGGAAGAACGAGGAATGGGAATGGTCTTCCAAGTGGCAAATTCTGTCATGATGATGAAAGCATGTTTCAGAGAGGGAAGGAAAGCATAAGGAAAGGGCCATGACCCAATATTTAAGAAAGAGCAGAGTGTCGAAGCCATCTTTCAACCTGCGTCCACGGTCGTGAAGGTACAACCATTGGCACTGGGGTATGAGAAAACATAACAAATGTGCCGTAGACTGATGTCTGAGGAAGAACACAGGTGAAAGAGCATCTAGCATCTCACAGGCTTCTGTCATGAAAACCGTAGCATTTGTAAAATTGTGAACGAGCACATGCACATAACGCGCTTTGCTGAAACCTACAGGAGAATACTGTACACACGCCACTTCTCAACTTACAGCTTCTGTCGTGAATCTGGAAGCTTTGGCAAGAGTGTGCACCAGCGTGGGAAGAACGAGAGGTCTACGTAACTCTGTGATGCAAATCTGTGCAGATAGCATACAATACCGAACCCACCTCCTGACCAATGCATCAACCAGGGTTTTCTTGCCTGTGTGTGGAACGAAGAGGAGAGTGCCATCAACTTAACCGTAGGTAAGAACACTGTATAGAGAGCACCTCACAACCCACTTCTTCGGTCATGAAGACGGAAACTTTTGCAATGTTGTGTTGCAAAACCACGGATGTGGCAGAGATGTCGCTTCAAGTAAGGGCCGTAGCCAATCCGTCCTTCGAGGCACGTCTTCCCTCATGACGTTGGAAGCATTCCGCAAGGGCGTTTCTCAGCGCAAGGAAATCGTCGCAAGCCTAAGTTTAGGAACGNTTTCCGGAAGGGCGTTTCTCAGTGCAAGGAAATCGTCGCAAGCCTAAGTTTAGGAACGAACTTCGTCGAAAAGCATCTGAAGTTCACACTTCTCTAATATGGCTGGAAGCATTGGCTCGAGGCCGTGGGAATGTGTCAGGAAATGCCGATTACTAAACTCTGAGCAGCGGGGCTCTGTAGAGGGAATGCCACTTCCAACATCCTGACGCATGAAGAGAAAAGATTTTTCAAATATCTCTGTTGAGCCATGAGAGACGTGCCATACGCTTGACACTATGAAAGAGGACCATGTACGGACAACCTTCCAAACCACATCTACCTTCATAAAGATGGATGAATTTTCCGAAAGTGTGTATGAAACCTGAAAGACCATGCTCTATGCTCAGGTAAGAACACCCTTTGGGAAAGACCCTCCAACTCACTTCTTCCGTAACTTAAATGGCATATATGCAGAAGTGTGGGAGAAAACATATGGAGAGAATCCACCTATGTAGCCGAGGAAACCAAGTCTGTTGACGGAAGGAACACCGATCTAACATCATGACCCATGAATATACACGCGATTCCCCATAAGTGTGTTGAACCATAGAGAAACTGCCATAGAAGTAACTCGCAGAACCAGGCATGCTTGGACACGGTCTTCCAACTCGCGCCGCCTGTCATGAAGATGGAAGCCTGTTTCAGAGTGTGNTATAATTGGGACACAGCCACAGAAGTAACTCGCAGAACCAAGCATCATTGGAAACGGTCTTCCAACACGCGACGTCTGTCATGAAGATGGAAGCCTGTTTCAGAGTGTGAGTGAAAGCATGAGGAAAGGGCCATTAACCAATCCTTAAGAGAGAACGTTGTATCGAAGCTACCTTACAACTCATGTCTTCGAGCATGCTTGGAAACAGTCTTCCAAATCGCGCCGTCTGTCATGAAGATGGAAGCCTGTTTCAGAGTGTGAGTGAAAGCATAAGGAAAGGGCCATTAACCAATCCTTAAGAGAGAACGTTGTATCGAAGCTACCTTACAACTCATGTCTTCGAGCATCATTGGAAACGGTCTTCCAACACGCGACGTCTGTCATGAAGATGGAAGCCTGTTTCAGAGTGTGAGTGAAAGCATGAGGAAAGGGCCATTAACCGATCCTTAAGAGAGAACGTTGAATCGAANAGAACGTTGTATCGAAGCTACCTTACAACTCATGTCTTCGGCCGTCAAGATGAAACCTTTTGCACAGGGGTATAAGAAAGCCTAAGGAAAGTGCCATAGACTGAAGTCTAGGAGAGAACTCCGAGGAGAAAGCATCTGACTTCTCACGCTCTCCCGTGATGAAAAACAAGCGTGTGCCAGAGTGTGTACAAACACATCCACATATAGCACTTTGTTTAACCCTATAGAAGAACATGTACAGACACCACGGCTCATCTCACAACTCCTGCAGCAAAGATGGAAACTTTAATCAACCAGGGTTTTCTTCCCTGTGTGTAGAAGCTTAAGGAAAGTGCCATGCACTTCATAGCAGGGGAGAGAACACTGGATCGAGAGCATCCCTGTCGAATGAATCAACCAGGGTTTTCTTCCCTGTGTGTAGAAGCTTAAGGAAAGTGCCATGCACTTCATAGCAGGGGAGAGAACACTGGATCGAGAGCATCTTACAACCAACAACAACTGCCGTGAAGACGGAAAGGTTTGCAACGTTGTGTTGAAAGAATAAGGAAAGAGGCAGAGACGTAGCTTCAAGAAAGGACCATACCGAATCCAGCCTGCAAGGCACGTCTTCTTTCCTGACGTTGGAAGCATTCCGCAAAGGCGTTTCTCAGCCCTAGGAAATCGTCACAAGCCTAAGTTAAGGAACGAACTCCGTGAGAAGCATCTGAAGATCACACTTCTCTAATATGGCTGGAAGCATTGGCTCGAGGCCGTGGGAACGTGTCAAGAAATGCCGATTACTAGGAAGCATTGGCTCGAGGCCGTGGGAACGTGTCAAGAAATGCCGATTACTAAACTCTGAGCAGCGGGGCTCCGTAGAGAGAATGCCACTTCCAACATCCTGACGCATGAAGAGAAAAGATTTTTCATATATCTCTGTTGAACCATGAGAGACGTGCCATACTACCTTCATAAAGATGGATGAATTTTCCGAAAGTGTGTATGAAACCTGAAAGTCCATGCTCTATGCTCAGGTAAGAACACCCTTTGGGAAAGATCCTCCAACTCACTTCTTCCGTACCTGAAATGGCATATTTGCAGAAGTGTGGGAGAAAACATATGGAGAGAATCCACCTATGAAGCCGAGGAAAGCAAGTCTGTTGACGGAAGGAACACTGATCTAACATCGTGACCCAGGAATATACAGGCGATTCCCCATACGTGTGTTGAACCATAGGGAAACTGCCATAGAAGTAACTCACAGAACCAAGCATGCTTGGAAACGGTCTTCCAACTCCCGCCGTCTGTCATGAAGATGGAAGCCTGTTTCAGAGTGTGAGTGAAAGCATGAGGAAAGGGCCATTAACCGATCCTTAAGAGAGAACATATACAGGCGATCACCTTACAACTCAGGTCTTCGGCCGTCAAGATGAAACCTTTTGCACAGGGGTATAAGAAAGCCTAAGGAAAGTGCCATAGACTGAAGTCTAGGTAAGAACTCCAAGGAGAAAGCATCTGACATCTCTCGCTCTCCCGTGATGAAAAGCAAGCGTGTGCCAGAGTGTGTACAAACATATCCACATAAAGCGCTTTGTTTAACCCTATAGAAGAACATGTACAGACACCACGGCTCATCACACAACTTCTGCAGCAAAGATGGAAACTTTGGCTAGAGTGTGTGCGAGCGCAAAAGAAACTGCCGTCTACTAAACTATGAGAACCAAGTCTGTGCGGAGAGCATGCCACACCGAACCCACCTCCTGTCGAATGAATCAACCAGGGTTTCCTTTCCTGTGTGTAGAAGCTTAAGGAAAGTGCCATCCACTTCATAGCAGGGGAGAGAACACTGGATCGAGAGCATCTTACAACCCACAACCACTGCCATGAAGACGGAAAGGTTTGCAACGTTGTGTTGAAAGCATAAGGAAAGAGGCACAGACGTAGCTTCAAGAAAGGACTGTACCGAATCCAGCCTGCAAGGCACGTCTTCTTTCCTGACGTTGGAAGCATTCTCAGAAGTGCGTTTCTCAGCATAAGGAAATTACCTTATGCTTAACGTTAGTAAAGTACTCCGTAGAAAAGCATAACTCACGTCTTCTCTCATGCAGCTGGAAGTATTGGCTCAAGCGTGAGGGAATATGTAAAGAAGTGCCGATTATGAAACTCCGAGCACCGTGTGTCTGGAGAGAGAATGCCACGTCCAACATCCTGATGCATGAAGAGAGAAGCTTTTCCAAGTGTCTGGGTTGAACAGGAAGAGATGTGCCGTACGCTGGACACTAAGAAAGAGGACCATGTACAGACAACCTTCCGCATCACATCTACCTTCATGAAGATGGATGTATTTTCCAAAAGTTTGTATGAAAACATGTGGAACGTGCTGTATGCTCAGGTAAAAAAATGCTTCAGAAAAGATATTCCAACTCACATCTTCCTTAATGAAGATGGCAGTACTTGCAGAAGGGTGAGTGAAATCAAATGGAGAGGATCCATCTATGTAGCTGAGAAGACCAAGTCTGTGGAGAGAAGGCAACATCGATCTCCTATCATTCCCCACGAATGTATACGTGCTTCCCAACACGTGTGTTGAACCTTAAGGAGATGGCCGTAGGCGCAACTCTCAGGGTGAACGAGGAATTGGTATGGTCTTCCAAGTGGCAAATTCTGTCATGATGATGAAAGCAAGTTTCAGAGAGGGAAGGAAAGCATAAGGAAAGGGCCATGACCCAATATTTAAGAAAGAACAGAGTATCGAAGCCATCTTTCAACCTGCGTCCACGGTCATGAAGGTAAAACCGTTGGCACTGGGGTATGAGAAAACATAACGAATGTGCCGTAGACTGAAGTCCGATGAAGAACACAGGTGAAAGAGCATCCAGCATCTCACAAGTTTCTGTCATGAAAACCGTAGCATGTGTAAAAGAATGAACGTGCACATCCACATAACGCGCTTTGCTGAAATCTACAGGAGAATACTGTACACACGCCACTTCTCAACTTACAACTTCTGTCATGAAGATGGAAACTTTGGCCAGAGTGTGCGCCATTGTGGGAAAAACGAGACGTCTACGTAACTCTGTGAAGCAAATCTGTGCAGGTAGCATACAATACCGAACCCACCTCCCGACCAATGCATCAACCAGGGTGTTCTTGCCTGTGTGTTGAACCAAGAGGAAGGTGCCATCAACTTAACAGTAGGTGAGAACACTGGATAGAGAGCACCTTACAACCCACTTCTTCGGTCATGTCGACGGAAACTTTTGCAATGATTGGTTGAGACCATACAGATGTGGCAGAGATGTAGTTTCAAGTAAGGACCATAGGCAATCCATCCTTCGAGGCATGTCTTCCCTCCTGATGGTGGAAACTTTCCACAAGGGCGTTTATCAGCACAAGTAAATCATTTTAAGCCTAATTTTATGAACAAGCTCCGTCGAAAAGCATCTGAAGATCACACTTCTCTAATATGGCTGGAAGCTTTGGCTCGAGGCCGTGGGAACGTGTCAAGAATTGCCGATTACTGAGAATTTGAGAAGATGGCGGAGGAGTAGGGGACCCCTTTTTCAGCCGGTCCCCTGAGTTGAGCTGTATAGCTACCAGACCAGCAGGAACATCCACGGAATCAGCCTGAGACGCAGGATGATACATCTGGATCTGTACAAATGAACATCTCCAGTGCTGAGTATCGAGGTACGAAGCGGGGAGCCATGAAACTGCGCACTGATATTGGAAGCTAAACAGAAGGGGGAGGGAGCCGCCGTGTCAGGGCGCCGGGAAGCGGTAGCCACCTATACGGGGGAGAGGACAGACCGCCGATCCGCACGCTTGAGATAGCAGACTGAGAAGGGATCTCCGGGAGCGCACGCGGGACGGCTGGCGGTTGGCGGGCCACATGCTCGGGGGAGCAGGTGGACTCGCGGATGGCACCCGCGAGACAGCAGACTTAGAACGCGAGCTCCAAGAGCGCGCGCGCAGGGCGGCTGATGGGCCACCTGCACCGGGGAGCGGGGGGACCGCGGACCCGCACTCTGGAAACAGCAGACTGAGTCCGTGAGCTGGGAGCGTGCGCCACCAAGCATCTCACCGAGCTCCGGAGCTCTGGTGTGCTCACTGGATCGAGGCTGAGACCGCGAGCTCTGGGAGTGTGCGCGGGGTGGCTGGCAGCTGGGCGGCTGGAGGGCCACCTGCACGGGGGAGCACGCAGACTCACGGTTAGCACCCGCGAGACACCAGACTGAGACGGGGAGCTCCGGGAGCCCGCGCGGGGTGGCTGGCTACTGGCGGCTGGCGGGGTTGGAAACACAAAGGACAGAGACTCGCTGGCCCTGGAAGTGAGGGATGGGACGCCTGGTGTGGGGCGAACAGCCCGGGATGCTGCAGGGTTGAGCAGCACCAACAGAAACAGAGTTAAAGTGGCCAGAAAATCAGTGGAGAACGATCCGTGATCCCTCAGTTCTGAGACAGTGGCTGAATTTCAGCCGCTGCTGCTCTCTCAGAAGAGGCATAGCAAACCGCCAGGGAAAGCCACCAGAGAACAAAAGCCAGGAAATTCCGGCTCACAGGGTGCCCATCCCCATCCCCCCTCGCAAGGGACACGGAGACTCTACCCAAACAGGGTTTTCTGAGTACCGGCAGGCAGGCCCCTCCCCCAGGAGGCAGGCTGAAAAATCAAGAAGCCCACAACCTCTAGCGCCTGAGTGGCGCAGTCACCAAGCACCTGTCTTTGGATTAGGGAGTGATCACAACATCCCAGAAAGGAGTCCCTCATCGGGCTTCTCCACCGGGAGCCTGCTTCTTTCTCTCCCACTCCTCTGTTTGGGTTCCCTTTCTTGCTGACTGCCTCTCTCTCTCTCAAATAAATAAATAAAATCTTTAAGGAAGAAGCCCACATCCCTAAGATCTCTATAAAACAAGGGCGCACGGCCTGGGTCCCAGTCATCACTTGGGCTCTGGACAACCCTGCAATCTCTCTTCATCAGAATGATGAGAAGGAGAAGTCCCCCCCAGCAAAGAAAAGATAATGAGTCTGTGGCCTCTGCCACAGAATTGGCCTCGGCCCCAGAATTAATACATATGGATATATCCCAATTATAGAAATGGAATTCAGAGCAACAATGGTCAAGATGATGAGTAGACTTGAGAAAAGTATCAGAGAAAACGTTGCTGAGAATATAGAATCTCTAAGGGCAGAAATTAGAGCAAATCTGACAGAAATTAAAAAAATTCTATGAGCCAAATGCAGTCAAAACTAGAGGCTCTGATGGCCAGGGTCACCGAGGCAGAGGAACGCGTTAGCGAATTGGAGGATGGGTTAGTAGAAGAAAAAACGAAAATAGAAGCTGGTCTTAAAAAAATCCACGCCCACGAATGTAGATTACGGGAGATTACTGACTCTATGAAACGATCCAATGTCAGAATCATCAGCATCCCTGAGGGGGTGGAGAAAAACAGAGGTCTTGAAGAGATATTTGAAGAAAGTGTAGCTGAAAACTTCCCTAATCTAGCAAGGGAAACAAGCATTCGTGTCCAAGAGGCAGAGAGGACCCCATCCAAGCTCAACCAGGACAAACCTACGCCACGTCATGTCATAGTGCATTTCGCAAATATTAGTTCCAAGGATACAGTATTGAAAGCGGCCAGAGCAAAGAAATTTCTCACGTACCAAGGCAAAGGTATCAGGATTACGTCAGACCTGTCTACAGAGACCTGGAATGAGAGAAAGGCTTGGGGGGGCATTTTTAAAGCTCTTTCAGAGAAAAACATGCAGCCAAGGATCCTTTATCCAGCAAAGCTGTCATTCAGAATTGATGGAGAAATAAAGACGTTCCAAAATCGCCAATCATTAACCAATTTCGTAACCACGAAACCAGCCCTACAGGAGATATTAAGGGGGGCTCTATAAAGGTAAAAAGGCCCCAAGAGTGATACAGAGCAGCAAGTCACAACCGATACNACCACGTCATGTCATAGTGCATTTCGCAAATATTAGTTCCAAGGATACAGTATTGAAAGCGGCCAGAGCAAAGAAATTTCTCACGTACCAAGGCAAAGGTATCAGGAT
>NW_023255112.1:0-3777 GCF_002007445.2 Ailuropoda melanoleuca
CTGGAACGCCATGGCGGGGCAAGGAGTGGGGAGATCTGTGCGAGCAGGTGAGCAGGAGTGGCTGGGCCACCGCTAGCTCCAGCTGAGGATGAAACCACACCTGGGGCAAATCGTTCACATGTCCCCTCAAAAGAGCTGCATCCACTGCAGGCACTACTGGGGGGCATGACCATTCTCCCCACTCACATTCCAACATCCCTACATTAAATTCCTGTGGGAAGTGAAATTTCAAACATATTGTAAAACGTCCATCAACAGCCTAGTTCTGAAAGTCCAGAATGTTCCCTCCTGGGCCAGGTGCACATGGTGGTTGTGGCCCATCTTGCCCTTACGCTGGCCAGAAGTTGAAGGAGGGAATCTGGCTTCCAGTCCCTCAAATTGTCCCTCCTTTGTTATGCTTCCCCTTTGAGCATCTTCCCTAGGGGTGCCCCCTGGCCCCTTCCCTTCTGCTCTTGCAGCCTCCCCCCTCCCCATCTCACTGATGAGGAAGTTTAGACTCAGGGAGGTAGAGCAGTCCGCTTAGGGCCACTGGGCTGTCACGTGGGGGAGCTGGGGTTTGAACCAGATTGGTCGGACTCCTCTCTCTGTTCTTCTGCAGGGTGTCCCTCTTCCCTGACCAGTCTCCTGGTTCTGACCACCTGAGGGCCAGCATCCCCGGAGGGCAGGTGGCACACCCATATCTCCCAGTGGCCCATCTTATTGGATCTTCGAGTGCCCCGGGCACCAGTTTCCTGGATCCCACTTTTTCTCATTCCAGTTTCTCTGTGTGGATGTGCAGGCTGGTCAGCGCCTTGAGGTGGGCAATAACGTGGGCTTCAGTGTGTCCTTGGTGACACCAGCTTCTTACTGCGCACCCTCTTTACTGTGCACCCGCCCCCAGTCTTAAAGTGTGTTTCTGTTTCCACCATGAGCAAGTCCCTCCTAGGGACAAGCCCTCATCAGACTGGGGAGGTGGGAGGGTGCTTTTCAAGGAGGAAGTGCTCCCAGGGTCCGTGCAGCTGCTCTGCCAATACACAGGAAGCCCTTCCTGAATGCTTCCCACATAAGGTCAGCGCTCAGCCTGTGTGGCGCAGCGCAGGAAGGGGAGAAGCCGCATGGTCTTGTGTGTTTTGTTTTTTGTGTGGGGTCTGAGTGTGGCAGAGGCTGCACCGGGAGAGGGAGGAGTGCGTGCTTTGCAGGGGGACAGACTGCAGCTTTGAGTTCCAGCCCTGCCACCTGTCCCATCGCTTCCTTTTTTCCTTTGTCACGGTTTTCACAACAATAGAATGAAGATGATGTTAACATGCCCGTGCTTCAGGGCTGCGAGGAGGTTTGGAGACTGTGGACACAGCATCTGACCCACAGGGCTGAGGAAAATCGGCTTTTGTTAACACTACACTCTGGGTGGTCATTTGAATGATCGCCCCTCCATGATCAAGATTAACAGTAACCTGTACAGTAATGCTATTGCTAATCCATAATACTTATGGAGGGTATATTGTGCCAAGCACTCTGCTGAGTGTTTTACAAGAACAGTTCATCTTCTCCCCACAACAACCTAATGTTATGGAGGTTCTCTATAACCTCTATTAACAGATGGGCAAGGACGTTATGCCACCTGCTCAGTGTCTGACCCTGGTGAACAGTTGAACTTGAGCCTGGGTCTGCTTCATTGTTCATGGACTCCTGAACCTGAGCTCTTAGGCACCACAAAGTATGCTCAGGGGATAAGGAGGGTCTCTGCTGCACAACCTGTTGCTCATTTCCTACGTCTACCTTTTGTCCTCTTTGTATCTGTTTGCATCACTTTTTTGTCTTGCCCTTTCCTGATTTTCTGCTTTTATTAGGCAGAAGAATAATCAAAGCTGCCCTCAAGAGCATCAGTTTTGAATGCATCATGATAAGCTTGAGGTAATCAAATGTATCAGTTATCCATGGCTGTGTAACCACGCTAAAATCCAGGGGCTTAAAACCACAAGTATTTTATTTGCTCGTGATTCTCTGGTTGGCTGGTTTGGGCTGAGTGCATCTCCACAGTTGTGCTGGTCTGCCTGGGTCTCTGGTGGCCGCAACTGGCTGAATACTTGGCTAGGGCTGGGTGGTCAAGCACAGCCTCACCCGCGTGTCCGGCAGGTGGCAGCTTGTTGGCCAGGGAGGATCTGCAATCTTCTACACGGCTTCCTCACCAGACCTGCTTGGACTTGTTTAGAATAAGGTGACAAGGAAGCCATACCATCTCCTGCAGCTTCGGCTCAAAAGTCACACCACATCCCTTGTGACACATTTTGTTGGTCAAAGCAAGTTACAAGAGCCATCCGCATTCAAGGGGTGAATGACTGGATTCAATCTCTCGTGGGGAGCAGCGTCAACAAGTTGGTGGCCATTTTTAGTCTACCAAAGCGCCCCCACTGCCCTGCAAAGATCTCCTCACTATAATCCCCTTTGTCCCTCCACTCCCTTCGCTGGCTCCCACTCCCTTCTTAAACTTTAAATAACAGTTTCTTACTTCCCATCACCCAAAGCTGTACTCAGTTACTCCACAATACCTCATTATGTGCCAGGGACCCAGAAGTGAACAAAGTCCCTGCTTTAATGAATCTAACGTTCTGGGAGAGGGACACACAACCAAGAAATAAACAAGTACACAGTGTAGGGCTGTGGAGGACAATAGCTGCTTTGCAGAACAACAGAGCAGAGTCAGGGGGTGGGGGTGTGGGGGTTCCTATTATATACAAAGTGGTCAGTTGGCATCTGATGAGGTGACACATAAGCCTCAAAGACATGAGGGAGTGAGATGCTCCAGAGGGAGGAGAGTTCCAGGTGGAGCAAACTCTGGGGACCAAGGCCCTGGGGCTCACATTCAGAGACAGACTTCCTTGCAAACTTGGATGTAGTTAAAAAATTCTACAAATAACCATAATACATTTCATTAAAAAACAAAAACATATATAGTAAAACTCTTGCTAAGCAAAATTGTTTTATTTTACCTGCTTCTGTTATAACTAGAGTCAAATGATAGCTTCTGAGAACAGAACGGTGGGGGTTACCTTTTTGGGCTTCAGGAGTTCATCTTTCAAAAGGAGTGTGGGCCTAACCTGCCTCCTGGCTTGTGGTGAGGATCAAAGTGACACCATAAAAATGAAAGTTGCCCTGCCTCTGGTTTCATTTCCTACCGCAAGGTTGTCATTTTTTTTTTTTTTTTAAAGAACACAAATCAGATATTACTTCCTGCTTGAAACCCTCCCCAGGCTCCCTGCGGCCTAAAGAACAAACGCCAGGCTCCTAAGGATGCCTGAAGAAGCCCCTGGACGAGTGCATTTTTGCCCCTTCCCCTCGGTGTCCTGGGTCTGCTCAGCTGCCCTCGGCCTGGTGACTCCCAGATCCCCGGGGTCCTCCTCTTCTTTCTCCAGCCCCGAGACCAGCACGCAGGCCCCACATCTGTCTACCTCCAGCCGCCTCCCACAGCCTCTTTCAGGCCGTCTTCCAGGATCCAATCTAAGTACAGCCCAGCATTAGCTGTGATGCCGCTGAACACACCCCTGAGCCTCACTCTCCTGTGTGCAGAGGGGCCCGGGACACCTAACTCCTCGGGGTGGGCAGAAAGCCTGGCGAGGACACGCGCGAGGACTCGGGCCAGGCCCCGGCCCACTGCGGGGCGAGACCGCGCGGGTTCCGGCCCTGGGGCTGGGCTGCAGGGCGGCGGGCTGGGGAGGCCCTGCAAAGGGGACGCGTCCGGGCTGTGGGGGGCAGGGCAGCGGGTGGGAGGGCTTCCCCAAGGTCGGTCCAACCCCGCCGGCC
>NW_023255113.1:0-3794 GCF_002007445.2 Ailuropoda melanoleuca
TTTTTTTTTTTTTTGAGGGAAGCTCTTTTATACATTCTCTAAGAAACAAGTATAAAACTGAGTTATTAGTCCTTCCTGATAGAGGTGAGAGAGAAGCTGATGATGTGAACAGAACTGAAGGAAAGTTGTCTAGGTAATCAAAATACCAGACTTCCATTTAGACCCTTGAATAGTTTCCCAAAATTTTTTGAGGTGGTTAAGTCCATCTTCTGCATTATTTCTCAAACACATTAGGATATTGTTACCATGTGTGTTTTCGTTTTTGTTACTGTTTTTATAATTTGCCCTAATTGAATGAAAAATGAGGGCATGAAGCAAAGCATGGGGGTTCTCGATCCTTTTTCTATTTTAACCCCACACGTTAAGCACAGACTTGCCCCATGCTGACTTCTGTAACACTTTGTAGGAGGCCTGATCCAGCAATCATTCCTTTCAACTTCCAGACAACCGCTAGCCATACTTTTGGATGGGAAAAATGGAGGGGTTTTGGAAACTGCAAATCAAGTGTTTGGGCTGTATGATCTAGTTCTGCCTATCAGAGTCCCAGCCAAAGCAAAATTCACCAAATCAGTAATCATCAGGCCTCCAACATTGCTCTCATTATTTTCTGATTTTTTCCCCTTTATCCTTTTTTAAATTTCCTTAAAATATCACTTGAGTGAGGTGGGAATTATACGATCTTGCTATAATTACCAGCTTTACAAATGACTATTACCTCATGGTGAATAGTGCGGTTACTAAATGCAGTTTGTGGTAAATTTCAATATTCCTATTTGAAAGGCTGGCTTATAATATTAGGACCTTTTCTAAATAATTTCAAACTCATAGTATTTGCTTCTAGATAAGTGAACTTGAGAAGGATGAAAGGAAAATGAGTTCTTCACTATAAACACATTTGTACTGTTTGGATTTCTTGCCACATAGATGCTTGTTTGGATTTTTTATTTTACTAATTTTTCCCCCAATTGTATTACAAACACTAATTGAAGAACACTTGTTCTTTTAAGAAAGGGAGAAAGAATTAAAGGCTTATCCAAATTTTCCAGACATGTTAGAGTTGGGGAAAGAATCAAAAGCCAATATTCCAATGTTTCTCTATCCATTTGTTTCTCTTCCATACCACATTTAAAACTGGTTACAAATAAATTTCTATTTCCAATAGTCATCTCAAGCCTTTCTTTGTATTTTTATTCCTAGATAGCTACCCAATATTTATTTTATTTGAAGCATATTTTAAGCACCCTTGATTATGTTTTTTCCAAAAATGATTTTCCCTGGTGACAACTGAAACTCAAGTGATGATAACAACAAAAGAGATTTTAAGAATTTTTCCAAAACCAGGGTCACTGGTGACATTTCCATAAATCACACACAATCTCAACACAGACCATCTTACAGAGAAGACTTACTCTAATAAGCTTAATGTACAGAGGTTAAAATAGCCTCGTTGTATTTATCTTTCACTGTGCAGCTTACCAAAATCAAATTTCTGTCATCAACAATTATTAATCATCCATATGCCCTGCAGAGAATTTTAATAAAGCATATTATGAACCTGGGGTTGGGGTGTTGTGGGAAGGACACAAATGTGATCCAAATTTATAAAAGGAGATGGGGTCCCTATTACTCCACCACATCTGTTTGCCACATGTTCATAAATCACACCAATGTTTTGAACATTTCTTCTAGCACCTTCCTGTCACTCTGGTTTTATAGTTCATAATTTTACCCCTCCTACCCACACACACAAAAAAATCTCATTATTATATTTCAGGGTTGAGAATAACATTTGACCAAGTACTGGGTCAAACAAACTGCAGCCAGTGGCTGTGGCTAGTGCCCAATGACCTTCCAGTTTCTTGAGATTTGGTCATAGCTGGCAAAAGTGGGAGCAAAACTTCATGTTTATTCTAAAGAAGGAGAGAAATAATGTGAAGACACCAATTACCACTGCCACACCAAAAAGAAAGCTACATTTTGAGTCTGAATCTATGAAATACAGTTGCCAAGAAGAAAGTTGCTAACTTAGGAAAAGATGTTTTTCCTTGCAAATAGGTCCCTCAGAAATAAGATGCACACTATTCTAAGTTTATGTTTATTTTTGTTTTCCTGTGATGCTAATGCATATCTTCATGTGGTGCAGTGCTTGTCCTCTAAAAGTTTGACATCTCTGACAATCATGACATGTGAAGACAGAGCAAGAGCAACAGGATTCAAATTGCATTTTCAAGACAGCCTATGTGAACTGTTGGTTTATTTAATGTAAAAATGTAAGCAAACTAAAGGTATGGAGGAAGTCAAATTATCTGTGTGGTTTGTATAGATGAAACTGAGGTCTCTGGTCATTATAGCTGACTGGTCTCCCCTTCTCTTTGCTCCAGGTAGTACTACTGAATAGAATGTAACAACCACAAAACCATGCATATCCATATTTAAACTTGAAAACAAAACACAGGAAACAAAAATACCCACCTGGTGCCAGAAATAAAGAGGGGTAATCTGAAGCCAGAGCTTTTAACTTGAGGTATTAATTTGAGAATAGAGATCTGGGAAAGAGGACAAAAGTTAAGTTTGCTGACCTAGGGGCATGGGAAGCTGAAGGTGAACTCTCAGAGTAAAACCAAGAACCTGGAAGGGACTAGAAAAGTTCTTTCCACTGGACTGGGAATTTGGCAAGAAAAATAGTCTGCCTGTCCTAGGTCATGGCTGACAATTAATCATCTGGGAGAAATCTAAACTGATACTATGTGGGGACAGGGGTTTGAATTCACATATTACACTTGGTAAAAGAATCTTAGGTAATGAAATTATTGTAAAAACTGGTTGAGAGACCCATGGGACTGGCAGAGGTAGACATAAAACCACCCAGAATAATGACTTCACAAGCCTGAATCATGACACATCCTTTGAAAACAACTCAATCTGAAGATAGATTCTGACTAAATTTGAAGCTCAAGGAAACAGACCTCTGTGTGACCCAGGATCTCAACAAATAGGAGAATTCACATGTTAAAACCAATAGAGCATGGAACAATGTAAAAACATATTTGCTTTAAATATTCAAAGATATAGATAAGGAAGAAATAAAAGTTATAAGGGCAGTATCTCCTAAAAAAGAAGCAGTTTTGAAAAAGAGTAAAGTGGAAATCCTAGAAATTAAAAATATAATAATTGAAAAGAAAAGCTCAGTATATGAACTATTCAGGGTATTGCACACAGATAAGGAAGAAATTAGTAAATTTGAAAACAGATATGAAAATTTATCTAAATGAAGTGTGTTAGATTTACATATATAGAGATATATAGAGAGAGATATATAGAGTTAAGTAACATGGTGCCTAACATACTGTATGAAAGCTCTTCCTCAACTAATTATAACTCATTGACAAATAAATTGTATTACAAATAAAAAAAGGCACAAGGGGCATGGAATGAGAATCTCTGACATGTCTAATAAATCTAATAAATATTCTTTCCTGAATAAGAGATTGGGAGAGAAGAAGTCTGAAAATGAAAGAAACCATGAATTTTCATATTCAAGGAGCAGATAGTTCTGAGTAGGGTAACCAAAAAAATCCACACTTAGACACACTATGGTGAAACTTAAGAACATCAAAGCTCAGAATTTTTAAATTAGGAAGAAAAACATTTTAAGGTGTACAAAGGCTGAGACAGATTATATTTTCAGACCTTTATGAAAATATTACCAAAAATATACTTCAGCAAGAAGGAAATTGAATTTAGAAGGAAAGGGTGTAGTTGAAAGAACCGATGATAAGTGAACAAAAAAAAAA
>NW_023255114.1:0-2829 GCF_002007445.2 Ailuropoda melanoleuca
GTGAGGAAGGGTCACCTCACTGAGCTGCACAGAGCAGTGAGTGGCCAACGTGAGTTCAGCAGGCGGGTGTGGCTGAGCTCATTCCGTGGCCAGTGTTGGGGACTGAATATTGGGGGCTTTTGGGGAGACAAAAGAGTCGTGACTGGTTTAGAAGAACCTCCTGTCGTGGGGGGGGCTTGGGTTCAGTCTGCGAACGTGCCTTCATCCCCTCCTCCCCCATCCCCGTCCCCGAGTCTCTTCTGCATGTTGTGCAGGATGCTCTGTTCTGGTCTCTAGCTCCCTAGTCCGGTTGTCTGTGTGCTTCACCTGCCATTAAAGTCACAGTCGTGAGCCTCCTTCGTCAGCCACGTCTGGGTCACACCGGCATTCACATTGTCCTTGTTCTCATTTTCATGATCTGAGCCCTTAGACAACTCGGCCACAGCATCTGCACGTGAAAACGTGCACCAGCACTGTCTCAGCACAAACATGACAGTGAGGCCACGGCCACGGCTAAAGACCCGCTGCTGATACACTCACGCTGAGTCAGTAATGTGAGCTCCTGGAGCAATGCAGCGCGGGCGGTCCTTCTGCAAACCATGAGTCGTGGTTGCCAATGTCAACCGCTGGGGAAAAGCAGCGGCAGTGACTGCGGAGGGCATGCATGCTGTTCCCACTGAACACGACATACTGTGCACCTTAGCTCCTATCTTGGGAGCTGCCACAAGAGTTTCGTGCTCTCCCCCAACCTTCCACACCCTTTCAGGAAAAACAGCACTTTTTGCATCCCCTGGCTGTCTTTCCTGGGATGCAGCTTTCAGAGCCAAAATCCTGGGCGGTTCTGAGTAAACCAGGACCCTTGCAGAGCCTACCGTCATCATAGAGACGTGCTGTGTGTGTAAACACATCAGATTTGGAAGATGCTGTATGAAGAAAAGAATGTAAAACATCACATTCTGTTTGATGTTGATTAGTGAATTTTTTTTATGTACCGGGTCTGGGTGCCATAGCATATATTATGCAAATGAGTTTCACCCACACCTTTTTTTCTTTTTTCTCTTGCAGCCATTAGAAAAATTTAGATGCCATCCGTGTTGCAGTCTACTTCTGCAGGACATGGTGTGCCGGGCTCTGGGTTCCGGGAGGCAGGGGCGGGCCTGGCCCACCATCCCCAGCTCCCCAGTGCCTGGCACAGGGCCTGACCCATATCAGGTGCATCGATTCTGCACAGCAAACGGACTCTGGATCTGTCAGACTCACGGACACCCAGGCCTTTGAAAAAATATGCCAGAAAATATTTTCTTACCAACCTGAGGAAATGTTTGAGGTCAGCTTTGCCCTGGTAAGCGCCAGGCCTGCTTCTCCGTCCAGTCCTGATGGTGTGGAGGGGCTCCTGGCCCAGCTGCTCTCTCCTTGCACAGCAACCTGCCAAGAATTAATTCAGACAGTTGACATCGGCGTTCAGGAGCTCATCGGCCTTTCACGGCGCGAACAGACAAGTAGCGCGATATGGAGAGAACCAGCACTTCACCCGGTCTGCGGGATCGGGCCTGGTACGACAGGCTGCTGAGAGTCAGGCGCGGTGTCCGGGGGTTAACGCCACCGTCATGTTCTACTCACGAGCATCAAGTTCCCTGGTGGTTATGTGAGCTGCCTTAGGGAAAGGGGCTGACTATCCCACCATGGAGAGTTGACGGTCATTCTGGAAAGGCCTCCATCAACAGCTGGTCCAGGTAGCTGGGCGATGTCATAGTAACATGTCCAATGCCAACTCTCCCCAAACCCAAATTAGTATCTTTCGCAGATACTCTCCAGAATCCAACTGATGCCTACAATTAACGCTTCTTTAAAAAAAGATGTGTTTAGAGAGAGAGAGTGGGCATGTGCGAGGGGTGGGAAGGCACAGACGGAGAGACAAAATCCCACACAGACTCCCTGCTAAGTGGGGAGCTCGACGTGGGGCTCCATCCCACACCCGAGATCACGACCTGAGCCGAAACCAGGAGCTGGACGCTCAGCTGACTGAGCCGTCCAGACAGCCCTACAACCAAGCGCTTTACCCACAGAAGCCCGGTGGCCTGGGTACCTGGCAGCACCTTTGCAGTTACTTCACACTGGAAAGTGCCCAGCAAAGCTATCAGCTTGGAGCTGGATGATGTAAACTGTTTACTGTTTGTTTTTTATCTTAAAACTAGTAACAGCGTGATCACGGCCAACACAGATCGAGTCTGCCCGTTGTGGGCCCGCTCGTGCAGCCTCACCGAATATTCAGAACAGCTCGATGGCAAACCAGGGCACTGAAGCTGAGAGCTCACGGCTAGTGAGGGGCAGACCTAACACTTGAAAATCCAGATCTGAGGGACCCCAGGCCTGCGGCTTCAGCCCCTGTGCAAACTCTGTCCACATAACCATAGAAAGCATGTGAGAGTTTTTCAAGAGTTAAAAAGATGTGTAGACTACTTTAATCCCACCACCCAGAGTAACTTTTGCAAACGTTTTANCTTTAATCCCACCATCCAGAGTAACTTTTGCAAACGTTTCAAGGCCTATTCTGTCACTTTTCTACGTACATATTACATATTTTTATGAAAGTGAATGCTGTATGTGCTGTTTCATGATTGGCCTTCCTACGGAGACGTGTGTGGCTGTCCTGCTGGGCCGCAGAAGTCCAGACAGACCTCAGGGCAGCATGACAATGGGAGCACGGGCGATTTCCTCCCTCTCACCGTGGCCTCATTGCGATGATTGGCAGGGACGAGTGGAGTGTGGAGAGACAGGTGGCAGAGAGGAGAGACTTGACATTTTGGGGAAGGGGGAGAGCAGGCAGAGATGGGGGTACAGAGCTGCATC
>NW_023255115.1:0-3805 GCF_002007445.2 Ailuropoda melanoleuca
CCTCTCCCACTCCCCCTGGTTGTGTTCCCTTTCTCGCTGGCTGTCTCTCTCTCTGTCAAATAAATAAATAAAATCTTTAAAAATAATAATAATAATAAGTTGTCACTATATGTGTGGCTCTTCGTTCTATTTCATTGATCTATTTGTGTTTATTTATGCCAATACTGCCCTATTTTAATTACTGTAGATTTATCATGTCTTCAAATCAGGGAGTGTTAGGCTTCTATCTTCATTCTTTTTTAAAACTGTTTTGGTTATTCCAAGCACTTCCATATGAATTTAAGAATCTTTTTATTTTTTTAGATTTTATTTATTTATTTGACAGAAAGAGAGAGAGAGCACAAGCAGGGGGAGGGGCAGGCAAAGGGAGAGGGAGAAGCAGACTCCCATGGAGCAGAGAACTTAATGCAGGACTCGATCCCAGCACCCTGGGATCATGACCTGATCCGAAGGTAGAAGCTTCACTAACTGAGCCACCTAGGTGTCCCAAGAATCTACCTTTACATATGGATTCAATGGGGCAAAGTGACATTTTAACAATATTTTGTCTTATAATCCATGAACACAGTATATCTCGTCCTTTAATCAGAACTTATGCTCCTTTCATCAGCATTTCACTGTTTTCAGCATACAGATCCCATGCATATTTTTTCAGTTTTATATCTAAGTACTTTAATCAGCTGGTGCTAGTGAAAATATATTTCATATTTTTAAGCTCTTATAGATAATACTATTTTAAATTCCACTTTCAAGTTGCTCTTTATTAGTATTTAGAAATGCAAATGGTTATCTGATACTGACTTTATATCCTGCAACCTTGCTAAACTCACTTATTAGTTCTGATAGCATTCTTACAGACTCCTCTGATTTTTTTTTTATAAAGGCAATCATGTTCTCTGTGAATTAAGAAAGTATTTCTTTACAATATGGATGCCTTTTATTTAATTAATTTATTTATTTAAATAAATAAATAAATCTGGACCAGAAACTCCACTACAATGTTGATTAGAAGTGATGAAATGGGCATCTTTGTTTTGCTTTTAAGTATTCATTTTTCACGAGTAGATGTGACATCGGCTTCAGAATCACTGTAAATACATTTGACTGGGTTGAGGAAGTTCCTTTCTATTCCTAGTTTGCTGGGAGTTTTTATTAAAAATGGATGTTGGAGTTTGTCAAATGATTTTTCTGTATTTACTGAAACAGGATTTTTCTATTTTGTTAAAATGGTGAATTACCATGATCTTTAACTGTTAAACTAACTCTATATTCCTGAGATGAACCCCATTTAGTCATGATGTATTACCCTTCTAATATTCTGACGGATTCAGCCTGCTAAACTTGTTTCGAAATTTTGCATCTCTATTTATGAGAGATGTTCATCTGTAGTTGGTTTGGGTTTTGGTATCAGGATAATGTTAGCTAAGAGAAGGAGTTGAGAAATATTCCCTCCTCTTTAATTTTCTGGAGGAGTTTATGAAGAAATGGCATTATTTCTTCCTTAAAAGTCTGTTAGAACTCACCAGTGATGCCATCAGGTCCATAGTTTTTTTTTTATGGGAAGGTTTTTAACCACAAACACAATTTCTTTAGTACATATAAGGTTATTTAAGCTATCCATTTCATCTTGGGTGAGCTTTGGTAATCTGGGTCTTTCAAGGAATTTGTCCAGTTTGGCTAACTTGTCGATTTTGTAGGAAGAAAGGGGGAGGAGGTTGGGGTTAAATAGGTGATGGGGATTAAGGAGTGCATTTGTGATGAGCACTGGGTATTGTATGTAAAGTGATGAATCACTAAATTCAACACCTGAAACTAATATTACACTGTATGCTAAATAACTGGAATTTAAATAAAAATTAGGAGAAACAAAAAAATTTGACCACTATTTCTTCAAATTTTCCTTAGTGTTCTTCATGCTCTCCTCTCCTTCAAGGACCACCCAATTACATATATATTAAATACTTGATACTATCCCATGGCTAATGATACTCTCTCACTTTTTAAATTATTTATTCACTTTTTTTATCCTGTGTTTCATTTTGCATCATTTCTGTCAGCCTTCAATTCACTAATCCTTCCTTCCTCAGTACCTAATCTTCCATTATCCCCATCAAGTATATTTTTCATTTCAGGTATTTTAATTCTCATCTTTACAAGTTTAATTCAGGTTTTATTTTTCTATGTTACTTTTATCTACTTTTTTAAATTGTATGGGATACACAATTATAATAACTATTTAAAGTTTTGCCTGCTAATTCCAATATCTGTATCACTCTGGGCTGATGTCAAGTGTCTAGTTACTTTCCCATTATTGATTGTGTTTTCCTGCTATTTTGTACCTGGTTATCTTTGATTGGATGTCAAACACTGTGAATTTTATCTTGTTGGGTACTGAATATTTTTGTATTCCTATAAATCTTCTTGAACTTCTGGAAACAACTTGGAAACAGCCTGATCCTTTCAGGTCTTTCTTGCTTTTATGATTTGCTATTCTGTCCCACAGTAATGCTCATTTTAGCATTAATTATTCCCCATTGCTGAGATAAAACTTTCTAAAATACTCTACCCAATATTCCAGTACTCTTGAGGTTTTCTAGTCTGTCTGCAGGGACCAGACGTTATTCTTGATCCTATGTGAATGCAGGCCAGTGCTCCCTCTAATCATTTTGAGTGATCCTTTCCCTGGCCTCAACTAGTTTCTTCAAGCACATGAGCCAATCATTAGTCCACTGAATACACAAAAAGAACCCTCTTCAGATCTCCAGGGTATCTTTCTGTTCATCTCTCTCCTCTCTGGTACTCTGTCTAGCAAACTTTAGCTGCATTGGTCTCCCCAAGCCCTCAGAACTGTCTCCTCAACACAGGAGACATCTGGGCTCTGCCTAGACTCGTCTCCCTGTACAATAGCCTGTAAACTCTGTCAAAGCAGCATGGGGCAGTCATGGGGCTCACTTTGTTTATTTTCCATCTCTCAGGTATTACTCTCCTTGTTGCCTAATGTCCAATTTCTAAAAACCTGCTGTTTCAAATATATTGTCTATTTTCTCAGATATCTCAGGCTGAAGCATAAATCCAGGCCTTATTACTCCATCTATATTGGAAGCAAAAGTCTTAAGCATATATTTTAACTATTACTTTTACTTTAAAATAATCAAATGTTACACAGCAAAGGAAACAATCAATGAAACTAAAAGGCAACGTACAGAATGGGAGAAGATATTTGCAAATGACATATCTGATAAAGGGTTAGTACCCAAAATATATGAAGAACTTATAAAACTCCACACCCAAAAAATGAATAATCCAATTAAAAATGGGCAGAAAACATGAATGGATATTTTTCCAAAGAAAACATATAGATAGATGGTCAATAGACATGAAAAAATGTTCAACATCACTCATCATCAGGGAAATACAAATCAAAACTACAATGAGATACCACCTCACACCAGTCTGAATGGCAAAAATCAACAACACAAGAAACAACAGGTGTTGGCAAGGAAGTGGAGAAAGGGGATCCCTCTTACACTCTTGGTGGGAATGCAAACTGGTGCAGCCGCTCTGGAAAACAGTATGCAGTTTCCTGAAAAAGTTAAAAATAGAACTACCCTACAATCCAGCAATAGCACTACAAGGTATTATACCAAACAACACAAAAATAGTAATTCAAAGGGATTCATGAACCCCAGTGTTTATAGCAGCACTATCTACAGTAGCCCAGTTATGGAAACGGCCCAAATGTCCATCGACTGAAGAATGCAAAAGGAAGATATGTGTACACACACACACACACACACACACACAC
>NW_023255116.1:0-3861 GCF_002007445.2 Ailuropoda melanoleuca
CACTGTATTTTATGAGCCTGAGTTAACCTATTAGGAGAAAGAGAGATCACATGGAGAACTGAGGCATCCTGACTGACAGTCTGCCAACTGCCAGATTTGTAAGTGAAGCCATCTGTAGGAAGCAAAATAAGCCTCCTCCCCCAAAGATATCCACATCCTAATCTCAGAACCTATGAATATGTTACCTTATGTGGCAAAAGAGACTTTGAAGACATGATGAAGTTAAGGATTTTGAAATGAAGAGATTATTCTAAATTATCTGGGTGGGCTCATTGTAATCACAAGGGTCCTTAGAAGAGGAAGATAGGAGGGTCAGACTTAGAGAATGAGATGTAAGAACAGAAACAAGGGTAGAAGTCACAGAAAGATCTGAAAATGCTTTACTGCTACCTTTGAAAATGAAAGGAGGAGCCATGGGACAAGGAATGCCTCTAGAATCTGGAAAAGGCAAGGAAACATATTCTCCTCGGGAGCCTCCAGAAGTAGTGCAGTTGTGCTGATACCTGGCTTTTACCCTACTCCAGACTTCTGATCTTCAGAAACGTAAGATAATAAACTTGTGTTGTTTAAATAAGTTTATGGTGATATATTACAGTAGTAATAGGAAACTAACACAAAATGCTAGATTGTCTAGTTGCCAGCCAACCGGCTAGCAGGCTACAGCTGCATGGCAGAGCCCAGCAGAGATCAGTCAAGCTGGTACACACCAGAAGAACCACCCAGACTACTCATGGGATCATGACTGAAAACAGGCAGTTGTTTTAAGTCACTAAGTTTTTGAGCGATTTCTTACGCAAGAAGAGCTAACTGATCTCCTGATCTGTAAGTTTAAAATTTTAAAAAATGGGGCGCCTGAGTGTCCCAGTCAGTTAGGTGTCGGCCTTTGGCTCAAAGTCTTGATCCCAGAGTCCTGGGATCGAGCACAGCATCAGGTCCCTTGCTCAGGAGGGCCTGCTTCTCCCTCTCTCTCTCTGCTGCTCCCCCCACTTGTGCTCTCTCTGACAAATAAATAAATAAAATCTTTAAAAATAAATAAATAAGTCAAAATTTAAAAAAATTTTTTAAACTTTTTTAAAAAAGCAAAATGTGATTACATTAAGGTCCTTAAAAATAGTTATTACCTTAGCTGTCTTATGGACTTATGTGGGCAGCTCTGTAAAGCAAAAATTCACCATTCCTGCCTCTGAGTCCCCAGTCTGTCCTAGTTCCTGACCTTCTTAAGTTTGGTTGTTCACCTCTTCTTTGGATTTCTAATTTTCTTCAGTCTCCTTCCAATACAGTTCCCTTTTTACTTAAACTAGCCAGGGCTGGTTTTTGTTACTGCTTTACTGTAAGCTCTGTAAATGCAATTTCAGAATTCTTTCTCATTAGTAACCTGTTATAAGTTTGTCAGATATCCTGATATTTGGAAAGGATGATAAGAAAGGCATTTACTCATCTCTAGATTTATCTTTCAAAGTTTTAGCATTTTGCAGACACTTAAAAGAAAGCTGTATTATTATTTCATTGAAACAAGTCAACATGAACGTAGAGCTGCTTACAGAGAGCCTCCATGCCATTACTTGTCTCACTCTCTACTCAGCTCAGACTAAGTCATCTCTTTGGAATGCCATGAGAAGACATTCTATCCTTTGTTAAGGGACTTGACTGACCACAATTATATTATTATGCCTAAGTGTGTTGAAAAATTCCAGGGAAAGTTAGAAAGAATCACATGGGATTTTGGCTTGAATCAAATGAAACCAGTTTGGAATGAAAAAGCAAAGATACTTTGAGCAATGAAAGAAATTTCACAACTATTAAAAGTATCAGTTTTACTGCAAACTTTTTCCTTCCTTGAATGTCCTATAAATTATACTTACAGTGGTGTACTTCTTAGAGTATGAATAAGGATCTTGGTGTTGTAAAATGTAACTTCTGTTACATGGTATCTAGCTTCTTTGAGTCCAGGTACTGTATTATATCAATTTCCTATATTACATGCAAATATTTCTTGCCACTCCTATTATACATGCTTCTTGCTCAGTTTGGGTTCTTTGGTCATCAATTCTATAATTCTGTCACCAGAATCATTAATTTTCTGCCTCCCTTTTCTTCCTCTACCCCCACCAATCGTTCCCTAACTCTTAATGAATTCAAGACCTACCTTCCCTGCTTTACCACATAGGCTACTGAACATTGCAGAAATAAAACTGTATAACCACAAACTGGAATTACTACAAGTTGAGTATTTTCAAGTCTAGCTGGGCTCTCAGTGCCACTTGGCAACCCTTTTACTTGATGCTGGTTCGTAGCCTGAACTCTTTCTCTTTTAGTACATAACTGCCTCAGTCTTGACAGAGGAAATAGAGGCTGTCGGATGCTAATAATTTCCCTTCCCTATATTATAAAACTTCCCAAAGTAGCATCCATTCTTCTCTTTTTGTATTAAGGGAAAATGAATTTATATTTATCAGCTATATGCTGTTTATCCAGCCAAACGTCTTCCCTGAACTCCAGACTCATACTTCTTATTGTCTACTAAACATCTCCACTGGATATCAACAAGGCTTCTCAAATGTAACATGTTCAGAGCAAAACTCCAGATCTTCCTTGCCAAATTCTGCTTTTCCATTGTATTCCCCATGCCAGTTAATGATGACGATCTTTCTAGTTGTTAAGGTCTCAAATTTTGGAGTCATACTTGCCAACCAAGTCACTATAATCTTTTGTTTAGATTACTGCAATATTCCCCTAATTTTCCCTCTTTCATCTGGCTTTGTGGCCTCACAGTCTGTTCTCAACACAGCAGCTGAAGTCATTATTTTAAAAATGTAAATCAGATCACAGTATCAGCTCCAAATTCTCCATTGTCTTCCCATTTCATCCCAAACAAAAGCCCTTCTTTACAAGGGCCCATAAAGCTCTATACCAGTAGGCTCACCATTGCATCTCTGACCTTATGACTAACTACTCATCTACCTCCTTGCTCTTCCTTGAATATGTTTTGGCCTTAGGCCTTTGTATTTGTTGTTCTCTGCCTGCAACAGACTTCCCCAGGTTATTTGCCTGCTTTTCCTTTTACTTAGTTCAGGTTGTTGTTAAAATTTTTTTTTCCTCCATGAGCTTTTTCTGATCACTTAATTTAAAATTATCCCCACCTACTTAATCCCACTACCACTCTCTAGCTCCCTTTCCTGTCTTACTTTTCTCCACAGTGCTTGCTATGATAGAACATTTTGTATATTCACTTCTTTTGTTCATTGTCTCTTCCCACCAGTATGTAAGCATAAAAAAAGGAATTTTTCTTTGTTTACTGCTATATTTCCCAGTGCTTCTGACATTGCTTGGCACATAGTAGAAGTTCAATAAATATTTGCTGAATGAATAAATGTTTTCTTCCTTGCTAAGGAACTTCTTTGTTTATATGCTGCATCCGATTCCTACTGTCTCTTTTTGGAATTTATTCATCAACTATTCTCAAATTTTTCTGCATTTTTCCTCTCTCCCTCTCATCTAAATCAATGTTTTCAACTATATATAGTTAAATATCACTAATATTTTTAAGAGATTTATTTATTTATTTGAGAGAGAGAGTTAGAGTGCCCCTGAGAATGTGAGCAGGAGGAGGAGCAGAGGGAGAGGCAGGGGAAAGAATCTCCAGCAGACTCCACGCTGAGCTCGAAGCCTGATGTGGGACCTATCTCAGGATCCTGAGATCATGACCTGAGCCAAAATCAAAAGCAGTTGCTTAACCCACTGAGCCATCCGGGTACCCCAAATATCACTAATATTAAAAAACAACAACAGAGGCGCCTGGGTGGCTCAGTCGTTAAGTGTCTGCCTTCGGCTCAGGACGTGATCCTGGAGTTCTGGGATCGA
>NW_023255117.1:0-3873 GCF_002007445.2 Ailuropoda melanoleuca
ATCTTGGTCTTTCCTTCTTGCCTTTGTATAAGGCCAAAAGAGAGACATTGGCTACTTTGACAACCTTAAAGGGAATTCCATTCCATCTTGCCTTCCCTACTTCCAGATCAGGTAAGATGAAAAAAAGGAGTTATAAAGCTGAGAGAAATGGCAAGTTGATTGTGCTTGGAGTTCGTTCATTTATTTACTCTACAAACATTTATTGAACATCTGTGATGTACCATGTACTGAGCATTCTGGTAGTTGCTAATAATGCAAAATTAACAAGTTACTCGTCTTTGCTCTATCGGGAGAGACAGGTAAATAATCTGATTACAGACCCTAACGCTAAGTGCTGAGTTGTGAAGATAAGCGCTGAGTTGTGAGGATAAATTTAAGTTAGGTAAAAGGGAGAAAGTGGAGTAGGTTTATTCAAACAGAGAGATGGGGTCTCCTTCTCTTACTTTTTAAATTTAATTCATTTGTGGAAGAAAAATAAGTGAATGACCTATGGAACTTTTAATTTTAATCTTCCAATTTTTAAAAATAATTTGTCCACTGCCTTTGTATTTCCTATAAACTGTTAATTAAATCTAGAGACTTGATCAGGTTGAGGTTCAAGTTTTGACAGGAATACTTTACAGTATTGGAATACTTCCATCAAGACAGTAATGCAAATCAAAATGTTGATTTTTCTATTATTCCTTTTTAATTTATTTGCTGTAATATTTCTGTGAAAAAAACTTCCTCTGATCAATTCTGGTTATGCTGCAGTGCAGTAGGCATAGGAAAATCAAGATAAATGCTTGATTATTTATCCGTTTTCAGAATAACGAGTTGGTTCCTTAATATCATTTAAAGGTGACTGATGAAGTATTTTTCCTACTATCATTATGAACTCATGTTTTAAAAATATTTAATGTTTTTTAATCTGTTAGAGCTATTCTTTTTTTTTTCCTCAAACCATTCCAACTTTAATCAGTGGGTATGATAGAATGTAACTGGCCTATCTTGTACCTTTCCTGATCCATACCCCCAAATCAGCCAGCCTTTCCAAGTACCTTAGTGGTCAGTGGTGCACAGGGATGCCTTCTGAAGCCTTGTGCCTATATTCATATACACTGTAGGAGGCAGTGGTGTTTTTCTGAGAATGAATTGGGAACAGTGGGTATTTCCACAGAGGCTGTGGAATGTGTGGTGCTCTGTGATGAAATAGTGTCTATGAGACATGAATTCTTTCCTAAGCTTTCCCATTACTATTTTTAACTTGTAGGCAAATATTTGTAGGCTCTGTGTCACCTTTCTCCCGTGGCTTACCTCCTTGGATGAAGAAAAGGCATGTGTTACTAGCCGGTTGTTGTTTTGATTTATGAATTACTACCACTGTGTACCACTGAAGTCTGTGTCTGTCAAGGTATATGATGATCAGAAGATGTTTATTGAGTAGTCACTGTGTTAGATACAGAGGATTCAAACATGATTGGGACTTTATTTCACATTGTCTCTTCAGGTCATTTCAGTAGTGCTGGACACTACTGTGGGAGCCCAGAGGAAAAACTAATAAATTCAGCCTGAAAGAAAGATGTGTTCATGGAGTAAGAAGTTTTTGAGTAAAGGTCTTAAAAGGAATAAAACCCTGGGGTGTATGTAGGGGAGGGGTGTTGGAGAAGAGGATGTAGGCTGTCATTTAAAACAGAGCAGCGGGGTAAAGACCCACTGATTTCAACATTGAAAGGGTATTTGATCCGTGTGGTTGCAGTATAAAGTGCCAAGTTTTTACAGGGCGGAAGTTCAAATATTATGCTGAAAAGACACTTTGGGTCAGATTGTTAAGGTTGTGAGGCCACCTTCAAAGTTATTCTCAAAACTTGGGTAATTATAGTGGGAAGTAGAGAAGCAGAGTGCTGAGACACTGTTTAGATAAAGCAGTCATCATGGTAGATGAATGTGAGGGAGGATTTAAAGATGACAAAGTAATTTTACTTACGGTGATTGATAATACAACTTGCTTTATGATGGAGTGAGACCACTCCAGGGTTAGAACTCAGGAAGGACCCAGTAGGACAGAGAATGATATTAAAGAACTTACAAAATCAAACACTATAAAGAAGTCAAGAAGTAAACACAGACAATCAGAGAGATTCACTAATAACTGAGTTATTCGGAAGGAGGACTGATTGAGGTTAAGTGATTTGTTCAACATCTCATTTATTCATTTATAAGAATGAATCATCACATTCATTCATTCACATTCTTTCTGCCCAGGATCATTATTCTCAGCATAATATTCAAACTTCCACCAGACATTTTATACTGCAAGCACACACATAAACTACTCTTTCAACTCTACTATCTCTGTAAAGTTCATGGTACAATGCTATATGCAAGAATCATAAAACTTGGTCCTGCCCTTGGAGCTGCGACAATACAGTGGTAAATCACAGCTAGCAGGTGATAGAAAGCTGGGATAGAAGCCAGAACTCCCAGTCTAGTGTTGGTTTTGTCACACCATCCCTGCTCTGTCCCATCTCACAGGGTCTACTCCTCACTCTTGGACTCTGTATTTTAAACAGAAGGTAACATAGTATTTGGCCCCTTTGGCTAAGTGCTGAAGTTACATTGGATCATAATTAGTCTCTGCTTGGGCAGGGCCATTTGGGCGTTACCATTTTGGAAAGTCATATACCTCTGACCATGTTTATGATCAACTCATCTAAAGTAAATGTTAAGGATTTATAATACTCTTTCAGTATAAAAAATAGTTCACCTTTTACAGTCCAGGCCTCAAGTAAACGTCATGCTTCCATCACTACTAGAGTAGTGTGTCTAATTTTTTCCCTGTCTCCATACCATAGACTAGTAAGTGACAAGTTCTTTTTAAGATTATGTAATTATTAAATAAGCGTAACTTCATTTATTTTCCATCAAACACTAACTTTAAATATTTTACTTCTTAATGCATCTCTGTAAATAGAGCAGTTGGCAAACTAAAAGTGTGCATTTACACTGATTCTTAGTCCTTTCATTCTTGTTATAGTCATCTTCCTTAATTTAGTCTCAAAACACCCCTAGGCGGTTGGTGCTGACTCTTGCTTATTTGATGTCAAAATTCTTGAGAGCCTGTTCCTCCACAGCAGGGTTTAATTTTCTCCCTTTAGGCATCTTCTTTAACTGTTTCCTACTGACAAAAAAGAAAAACCCATCTCCTTCCAACTCTTGCACTGATTCCCCACTGCTGCTGGGATCCTGGTTATGGATGCTGTGCTCAAGGTCAGTTCTAACTTTTCTCCCCTGAGAAGACACTTTTAAAGGATTTCAAAGATCTTTTGTGTGGTTTTAATGGTTTTCCCATTTAAAGAATTACTCATAACACTTTCTGCCTGGCATTCAACTCATTTTGAACACAATGCTTGGAAAGCAGTTAAAAATTCTGATTGGACGCTCCCTTTAGAAGAAGATTTAGGAAGGAAACATCAGGGTTCTCATCTTTTTTTAAAGAGATGACTCCCAAAAAAGTGAGAATTTTAATAATGTCGTCCTACCAAGAAGTTCTGGTTTCTAGAAATGCATTTATCTATTTCTGTTAGAGAAAGTTGCCAAGACCTTGATTTATACAGAGTTGAATACGGTATCAAAAAAGAGTTACAGAATTTATAGAATTGGGGGGCTCCTGGGGGGCTCAGTTAAGCATCTGCCTTCGGCTCAGGTCATGATCCTGCTGTTCTGGATGGAGCCCCACATGGGGCACCCTGCTCAGTGGGGAGCCTGCTTCTCTCTCTCCTCCCCACTCATGCTCTCTCCAGCTATCTCTGTCTCTCTGAAAGAATGAAAGAAACACAGACAGACAGGAAGAAAGAAAGAAAGAAAGAAAGAAAGAAAGAAAGAAAGAAAGAA
>NW_023255118.1:0-3910 GCF_002007445.2 Ailuropoda melanoleuca
TTTTGCACAGCCAAGGAAACAGTCAAAAAAACTAAGAGGCAGCCCATGGAATGGGAGAAGATATTTGCAAAAGACACTACAGATAAAAGACTGGTATCCAAGATCTATGTTTTTGATTTTTGACAGTTTTATTCTAATATGCGACCTATTAGTTTCATGAACTTGGATATCCAAGTTTCTTCCTAGGTTTGGGAAGTTGTCAGCTGTTATTTCTTTATATAAACTTTCTACCACCTTCTCCCTCTCTTCTCCTGGAACTCTAATGATTTCAATATTTGTACGTGTGGTGGTGTCCCATAGATCCCATAGTCTTTCTTTGCTGTTTTTCATTCCTCTGAGTTATTTCAAAGTTTCTATCCTTGTTTTATCTTCTGTTTGGTCTTTTCTACTGTACTAGAACGGTAATTCCCCGTTGCATTTTACATTTCATTCACTGAATTCTCCAGCTCCAGAATTTCTGTTTGGTTCTTTTAATGATTTCTATTTCTTTGTTAAATTTCTTATTTTGTTTATGTATTATTTTCCTGATTAAGTTGAATTGTCTTTCCGTGTTTTCTTGTGGCTCATTTCATTTCTTCAAAACAGCAATTTTGAATTTTTTTATCAGCTATATTGCAACATTCTGTATCTTAGTGTTCAGTTGCTAGAGGATTATTGTGATCTTTTTTATTGTGATAACATGTTTTCTTGATTCTACATATTCCTTGGAGTTTTGTGTTGCTGCTTTCACAGTTGAAGTCAGAGACACCTCCTCAAATAGTTACTAATTGTCCTCTGGTGGGACAATATTTTAGTTAGTCCTGCTTATATCTAGAATTTCTCCAACCTGTGTGAATACACCTTTCTAGAAAACTTACTCCTTCTCATGACTGAATTCTTAAGCTTGTATGTCTTCTCTGATTCTTACAACTCACGGGGCTGGGCTGCTGAAAACTTCTCTTTTGTTTTCCAGAGGGTTGCACTATTGCTCAAGTTTGTGATTTTTCCCTTGCTCACAGACTCTGGCTTGTCATCTGAGTGTACTTGCAGTTTACTGGAGCTTGCTCTTGCCAACACACTCAGGAGAGAGCACAAGGAGACAGCTGTACAGTAGGAGGTGTTGTGGGTTTAGGACTTGGGGTGTTGGGGGGTGCCCATGGGCCAGATGGGGAAATCCTTAGATGGGGTTTTTCCAGCAGCTTGTGGGTAGGTTTCCTGCTGGAGTCCTGAACACAGTTAGCAGGAACAATGTTCCTTTAATGTCCTTTGATATTCTTGTCTGCCTCTTTTCTCAACTCCTTTTACCCCCTACTCATGGAGGTCCTGCCTCAATACACTGGGTGCTGCTGGAAAGAAACAGGTTTCTCTGGAAGTTTCCCATACTGCTCGAGTAGCCAGGCACTCACTCACTGCTCTTCAGTTCCCCTGCAGGAGAGGTTGCCACTAGCTATTTCAGCTCTGTACTCACCTTGGGATAGAGGCAGCACTGGCAAAATTCCTCTTTTCCTTTCCATTGTGTCTCTTTCTATATATAATTTGCTCCAACAGAGAGTACTGGAATATCTCATTGGGAAGCTGAACTTCTACAATGTCTCTCTTACCCATGGGTGTCTACCCAGGTCAGCACTCTTCAGATTTTTCCCAACCATGACTGAGAGAAGTTGGGGCCAGTTCACTCAGTTCTGTTGGTTACACAGCCAGTACAGAGATCTATCTGCCTATTTTCTGATGCACTGGTAGGCAAGACTCCTTCTAGGTCCCTTGGTGTATGATGTTGGATCCCACAACTCCCACTTTTGTTTATGGGTCGATGCCAATTTTTGGTGGACAAAAAAGAGGGATGTCTTACATCACAATGATGCCGATTACACTACCAGATTAATTTTTTATAGACATCGAAATCACTCAGGATTAATGATAATACTACATATAGAAACTCTGAGTAAGATGTAAAATGTTCGACCAAAGATAAATATGTTGTTTTTATTTCCTTTGCCTTTCCTTCTCTCCCTTCTTCCCCCTTCCTTCCCTCCCTCCCTTCCTCCTTTCCTTCCTTCTTTCCTTCCTTCCATCTCTCTCTCTTTTATTGAGGTATAATTGACATATAACATATTAGTTTCAGGTGTACAATGTAATGATTCAATATTTGTATATGTTGTGAAATGATTACCACAATGAGTCTAGTTAACATCCATTACCAAACATAGTTACAATTTTTTTTTTGTGATGAGAACTTTTAAAACCTACTCTACAGCAGCTTTCAAATATGCAATACAGTATTATTAATTATAGTCACCATGCTGTACATTACATCTCCATGACTTATTTTATAACTGAAAACTTGTAATTTTTGACCCTCATCACCCATTTTACCCATCCCCTAATCACTTGCCTCTGGAAATCACCAATTTGTTCTCTGTATCTATAAGCTCAGATTTTTTTTCTAGATTCCACATATAAGTGTAATCATATGATACTTGTCTTTCTCTTTTTGCCTTATTTCACTTACTATAATGCCTTCAAGCTCCATCCATTTTGTCCCAAATGGCAAGATTTTATTCTTGTAATGGCTGAACAATATTACATTGTGTGTGTGTATATATATATCACATTTTCTTTATCCATTCATCCATCAGTGGACACTTAGGTTGTTTCCATGTCTTGGCTACTGTACATAATGTTAGAACAAACATGTGGGTGCATACCTTTTCAAATTAGTGTTTTTCATTTTCTTTGGATAAATACCCAGAAATGGAAATGCTGAATCATATGGTAGTTCTATTTTAAGTTTTTTTGAGAAACCTTCATACTATTTTCCATAATTGGTTGTACCTATTTCCATTCCCACCAGCATTGCCTAAGGTTTCCCTTTTCTCCACATCCTCTTAAACACTTGCAATTTCTTCTCTTTTTGATAAAAACCATTCTAATAGGTGTGAGTTGATATCTCATTACGGTTTTGATTTGCATTTCCCTGATTATTAGTGGTGTTGAACATCCTTTCATGTACTATTAGCCATCCGTATGTCTTCTTTGGAAAATTGTTTATTCGGATCCTCTGCTTATTTTTGAATGAGTTTTTGTTTTTTGCTATTAAGTCATGTGAGCTTTTTATATATTTTAGATATTAACCTCTTATTATATAATGATCTGCAAATATTTTTTCTCATTTTGTAGGTTGCCTTTTCATTTTGTTGACTGTTTCTTTTGCTGTGCAGAAGCTTTTTAGTTTGGTGTAGCCCCACTTGTTTATTTTTACATTTGTTGCCTTTGATTCTGGTGTCAACTCCAAAAACAAAAATCATCGCCAAGACTGATGTCAAGGATCTTCCTGCCTATGTTTCTTCTAGGGTTTTATGGATTTAGGCTTTATATTCCAGTCTATAGACCATTTTCAGTTAATTTTTATGTATGGTATAAGAGGGTGTTCCAGTTTCATTCTTTTGTATGTAGCTGGCCATTTATTGAAGAGCCCATCCTTTCCCCACTGTATATTCTTGTCTCCTTTGTCATAAATTAACCATATATGCATGGGTTTATTTCTGGGGTGTCTATTCTGTTGCACTGATCTATGTGTCTGTTTTTATGCCAACACCATGCTGTTTTGATTATTAAAATTTTGTAATACAGTTAGAAGTCAGGGCATGTGCTGCCTCCAGTTTTCTTCTTCCTTCTCAAGATTGCTTTGGCTATTAGGGGTCTTTAATGGTTCCATACAAATTTTAAGATTATTTGTTTTATTTCTGTGAAAAAAATGCCATTGGAATTTTGATAGGGATTGCATAGAGTCTGTAGATTGCTTTTGACAGAATGGACATTAAAACAGTATTAATTCTTCCAAACCAGGAGCATGGAATATCTTTTTTTTTTTTAAGATTTTATTTATTTATTTGACAGAGATAGAGACAGCCAGCGAGAGAGGGAATGCAAG
>NW_023255119.1:0-3911 GCF_002007445.2 Ailuropoda melanoleuca
CTCCCACTCCCCCTGCTTGTGTTCCCTCTCTCGCTGGCTGTCTCTATCTCTGTTGAGTAAATAAATAAAATTAAAAAAAAAATTTTAAATGGTCAGTGTGGTCAGATCCTGAAGGTGGCAGTTGATTGAAGGCAGGGGCTTATGGCAAAATTAGTATTTCTTAAACTGATGAAACCCATGAGAGTCACGCCTAGATGCATGATCTCTGAAATGCTGGCAGAAACACAGCTGCCTACTCCTGCAGATACAGCCAGATGTTAATCTGAGCTGATGTTTAGCCAGTGCTTCCCACGGGCCAGGTGCTGTGCTGAGCACCAGATAAGTATTGCTTCATTTTATGCTCCATCAAATAGAAATGATTAGGATTTGTGTTTTGCAGATGGGGAAACTGAGGAACAGGGACATTCAGTACTTTGTTCAAGGTTACCTAGCCAGTAAGTGCCAGGATTTGCACCTAGACCAGTTTGTCTAATTCCAGAACCTACAGGCCTGACTACTATGCAAGAGTCACACACAAGCCCAAAGAGACCCAGGGATACACAGAGACCATTTTTGGTCATAAGAAAGCTAGTTCAAAACTCAGAGGCAATCCCATGCAGACATGTGTTTACACCGTCTCTCTCTCTCTCACACACACTCCCAGAAACACAGACACACTCACTGATGACGCCTCTTCCATGTCAAATATGGACATTCACACTGTTAAAAAGGAAACCACAGGCCCAAAATGGAGTCACTTATGCTAGGCCAAGTCACCAAGCTGGGGCTTAATACCTAACCTAATTGTAGTTTCAACCTCCCCCAGACATGTAGTCTTAACTAGCCAGTCAGGAATTTTCTGGTCAGCACCAATAAGATAATGTCACATGGTCCCTCTCCATTCCAAAAGGGAAATGAGGTAATCCACCTAATAAGACTCCTTTTCCCGCAAAGGATGTCACCTCACCCCAAATAATCCCCTTTTCTGTTTATGACTTCCTTGTCCTGTCTTTAAAAACCTTCCCCTTTCTATAGCCCTTTGGAGCTCCCCTCTTCTTGGTAGATGGGATGCTGCCCAATTCATGAATGGAGTAATAAGGCCAATTAGACCTTTAAAATGTACTTGGTGGCAGCATCAGGATCCAGAGGGAACTTCTGACAGCATTCGGGGACAATGAGAAACACAGGTGTGGTGCCTGTGAACTCTTGAGTTCTCTGTGTTTCTCCCTGTTTCTGAGGGCCATTGGTAAGTTTCTTTCAGTTTGGAGCCCCCCACCGCCCGCTGTTCTTAGTGTTGAGCTCCCAATATGAATTGGCTTTCCACAGTTCCCTATATTGATTGAAAAACCTCAATCCTTTCCCTAATCCCCAGATTCTACATTTGGAACTGTTGTTGGTTACTGGGCTGAGTTGGACTGGGTCTGGCTTAGAAACTAGACTGGGTCCAGGATTGAACTGTGTCCGATTTAAACTGGAGGGTCCAGTATAAGGCCTCAGGTCAGTAAAATTTTATTTTAAATAAAGCCTAGGGGCACCTGGGTGGCTCAGTCAGTTAAGCGTCTGACTTAGGCTGAGGTCATGATCCCGGGTTCCTGGGATGGAGTCCCATGTCAGGCTCTGCACTCAGCAGGGAGTCTGCTTTTCCCTCTCTCTCTGCTCCTCCCCCTGCTCATTCTCTCTCTCTAATAAATAAATAAATAAATAAATAAATAAATAACCCCCTCCTTTTTTTAATCCACAAACGTTGATGGGCATGGGTCAAGCATTTAAAGACTTAGAGCACTTGCCACCTCAGGAAAACTGCCATGTAGCATGAGTTGGTCCGAGAACAGTATAGAGTGACATTTGCCGACCTTAAGAAAATTTCTGTCCGACAAGGTACCCTGTAAAACACCCTACAATTCCCAATTGGTTTGGCTCTGAGAAGCCCAAAGTTCTAGCTAAAAGAAATAAGATCCTTTAAATTCAAAGAGTTGAGTGCGTCACCTTCAGGAACACTTGCTTATGTCTAAAAACTATAGTCCCTGAGGTTGCAGATAGATACCTAGTAAAAGGGCAAAATCTTCCTAAAAGCACCCTAGAATTACACATGTGTAATTCCCCATTATGGGGAATGTTCCAATTAGACAAGATTGTTCATTTATGATGTGCACTTGAAGGCAAGGGATCCCAAATTAAACAAACAGAATGAGACACCTATTTTAATTGGTAGGCAGAAGGCTCCAAAAGACTTCAAGATTCTGAAAGAGCTTCATTAAGAGATTCATCACAGGAGGCTAGTGAAAAATTAAAGGCACAAGAGGTTATGTAAATTCAAGCACGGTAAGAGTGATGTGGCCCCTTCTGCTCCCCTCTGTCCTTCTTTCCTTGAGCAGTCATGTTTTACTAATTCACTGTCTGAATTGCCTGTCCACTCTGAAGAGACTATTAAACAATTATCCTTTAAAATAAAACTACCTGAGTTGCAGATGGACATCCTCAGGTATCTTTTGCCCTTGGTCAAAGACTGAATTAAGGACCACAGTTAAAGAATTTCTAAATCTAGGGAGGAAACCCCAAAGTTTTTTGAAGAATTTTTAGTCATTATTGGGGCCTATGACTCCAGGCTGCCAGATCTTCTTCAGCATGGACACGTGTTGGTAGGACCTGGTAAAGCCCCAAAATGGATGCAGGAAGCAAGATGGCAAAATCCCAGGGATGATATTCGAGATCCTCGATCTTCAACATCTCAAAGACCAGAAGAAGCTCACTAAACAGCACCTGAACCCTTACAAGCCATTCCTAGGGTCTTCGTCACCCACACTGATCGGTCTACTATACAAACTTGGAAACAAAAACAAGGTGAATCTGTGGCAGACTTTAAATCCTCTACAGCATTTGGGGTTCTGTACAGTAGATAAGATCACTCAACCTGCTCTAGCTGCTCTATTTGTAAATGGATTATCTCCTGAAATTAGTGGATTGATAAAAATACAGAAAACAGGATGGGAGGCCACTGGACTGACCGAACTTATGACCATAGCTGAGCATTCTGGAAGAACCCTGGAGCAAGACCACAAACAATAAGCTGCCAAGGTATTAGCCTTACAGTTACAACAGCTCCAAGGCCAGAGACCTAAAATAGCACCTGGGCCTCTCAGATTGCACCCTCCCAGGGGTTCAGCATCAAGACTCTGGCTCAAGGATGGATGATGTCTCAGCTGTAATCACCTGGGACACTGGCAAAGTGATTGTCCTCAAGGATCCTATGCAAATTTTTCTTGAAATGCCACTTCCTAAACTGCCTCAATATCCATTAAAGTCTGAGGCCAAACAAGGCTTCACACCCATAGTGTAAGACCTGCTCACTCAGGGGCTAATCATTCCCTGTACCAGCCCCTGTAACACGCCCATGGGGCCCTAAACCTAATGGGTGGGAATGGTGATTTGACCAGGATTGAAGAGCTATTAATAAGATAGTTATTCCCCATT
This sequence comes from Ailuropoda melanoleuca, assembly GCF_002007445.2. NCBI lineage: Eukaryota > Metazoa > Chordata > Mammalia > Carnivora > Ursidae > Ailuropoda > Ailuropoda melanoleuca. The sequence continues at coordinate 3,451 of NW_023255119.1, forward strand.
TCTCAGTTGTCCCAAACTGAACACCTTTCTGTCGTAAGTCCCACCAGACTCAACTGGCTCACTGCTGTAGACCTTTGTTCAGCATCTTTTAGCAACCCTGTAGACCCCAACAGCCAATATCTATTTGCCTTTACTTGGAACAATCGACAATATACCTGGACAGTTATGCCTCGAGGGCTCACTGAGGCCCCTTCTTATTTCTCCCAAGTGCTCCACCAAGATTTAAGTACCTTCCAATTCCCCAGGAAATCAAGCTTTTTATGATATGTAGATGATTTGTTGCTGTGTTCAGTTACCAAAGAGGTGTCCATAAAGGATTCCATTTATTTGCTACAACAGTTAGCTGCAAAGGGACATAAAGTCTCTGAGGAAAAATGGCAATTGTCTTTCAATTCTTTTTTTTTTTTTAAAGATTTTATCTATTTATTCGACAGAGATAGAGACAGCCAGCGAGAGAGGGA
>NW_023255120.1:0-3911 GCF_002007445.2 Ailuropoda melanoleuca
AAAAAAAAAAATGGTCTCAGCAACGGAAACATCACTGGAATGAGCAGTAACGTGACTTCTTTGAAAGACTAAAGAATACAGCAACTACCTTCCTCAGAGCCTTCTTTTTCAGCTCTGGCCATCCAACACACACTACTGGTCAGCTTTCTCTTAGTTCCCTCACCATTCTAGAAGTGATTTCTTCCACTTCCCCAGCCCTTACCAACTTTTCACCCGCTCCCATTCATTGTTAAGGACTCACATGTCACTTCCTCAAGAAGACCTTCTCTGACCAGGATTAGGTCCCCTACCATGCACTCTGGTCATATCCTGTATTTGCACTTCATGCATTTGATAAAAGTGTCACTATATATTTATTTGGGGGAAAAAAAAGTTTAATGCCTTTCACTTCAGTCCCAGGAGGTTAAGGTTCATGTGTCTTTTATTCTAGCATCGTACCTAGTACAGAGTAAGTGCTCAATAAATATTTGTTGAATGAACAGTTGCCTATATTTTATTGAAAAGGTAATTAGTTTTTAGTCACATCCCATAAGTAGGATAGAAAACTGCTCAGGGCTCAATCTGGTTCTTTGTTTCTGTGTTTATTTTAGCCGACCACATCATATTATAAGGTTCATAAATACAAGAGCAACTAATATTTGCAATCAAAAACATTGTGTAATTTGTTGGAATATCCTGAATATTTTAAGAATGTTTATAGCTAATATTTGTTTTACATTTTCTATACACTGTAGGCCACACGTAACATAAATATTGGAGGCTTCTAGGAGGAGAGAAAGAACATGGCACTTGGGAGTTTAATGGCCTGGTTTAAGTATTAACTCCAAACCTAACCAGCCATTATACCTCATGACATTCACTTTATATATCCGGGCTATGGTTTCCTCAAGCTACGTCATTTACCTCACAGGGTTATTATTGCATTTCAACATGTAATGTATATAAATACATTCCATAAACTCTAAAGTACATAGTAATTGGAAGTAACCTCACTATGCTACCAAGGGATCAAATTATTGGAACCAAGATTCTAACAATTATGTTCAGGTATCTTTTATTTACCATATTTATTCATGCACTTCTTGATGCATTTATTCACAGGCTTCTTTGTGCAAGGCTCTATCCCTCTGTTAGATATTGACAGGATACAATGCTTACATTTACCTCTTTCCGGGAAAATTAGATAATTAGCTCTATATTTACACTGGGTCCAGCTGAGAGGCATTAACTCTTACAAGTGATATAGATGGTGCAAACTTGGCTGTACGATTAGAATCCTTAGCACCTCCCTGGTGATGAAAAGCTAATTAGAGTTCTCTCAGAAGAAGAGGTGTTAAGAAACCTCCAGTAGCAGAGGCAATTTTATTAAAGAAGGTATCTAAAAGGCTAACCAACACCTGAAAGAGTATAATCTCAGTCCTCAAAAGAATTCAAATAAAACAATAACAATGTAATGCATTTTTGGCCATTAAATTGGCACAGTACTGGCCAGAGGGTCAGAGAATGGGCACACTCTCATACTATATTTACTGGGAGAAGTGTACACAGGTAGAACCTTTCTAAGAAATATTTAGTAATCTGTACCAAAAACTTTAGAAGTGTTCGAAATCTGAGAGAACACTAGAAGAATAAACACCAAAATGTTAATATTGATTATATCTGAGTGAGAACATCACAGATTTTTTTCCTTCATTATACCTCTTTATACATTAGCCAAGAGAAAAGCCCCAAGTTTAATCCACCTGCAAGTGGACAATTCTACAATTACAATGAAATCATAGCCATACATATTAAGTACAATGTTGGCCCGTGAACTTTTTCTTAGCAATGCTCAAGTAAATCAAATACTAGATTGTTAGTTTTCACACGATCAGCTACATCCATTAGCAAAGGTATTCTCTTCTTTATCAGTGAGTTCCTAAAATTCTGTAATAATAAAAATTGCTTAATTAGTACTATGAAACATCCAAATGAAAGGAGGGGAAAAAACAGCACTAACATGTTTCTATCATCCTCAAAAATACTGGAAGTATAAGATCTTAAAAATTAAAATCACTTAAGGGTCTTGGTTTACAAATGCCTAAAGGCTGTGGGCTAAATGGCCTAAGAAATGTAACACAAACTCAAAAATTAAATGAAAGAATAAAAATTGGGAATTTATTCTCTTCTAAATTAATAACAACACAAGCCTCTTACTTGATAAGTCTCAATCAGTCATGACATACTTCAATTTTATAATTTTAAAGATGTCTCGGCTTATTTTGAATTTTTAAGAGTACCAAAGTGTGTCTATTAAATGCTCCATACATGCAAACATTTAAACATAGCTAATCAATTACTGAAATGATATGATATATAATATGCATAATCCACAACAAAAATCCCAGAAATGCTTTCAAGGAATTTTTCATTTTCTTAAAATACACATCTGTAGTTCTATCTATATAATTGGAACAACTGCACTGTCTCTTCTGTTGCATTATTCTTGCTCCGTTACTCTTTGAAGCATCTGACTGATAAAAATCTAAGGGTTATATATAAGAAAGATGTCCAGAGAACAAGTGTCTTCATATGTTTTGCAAATTAATGTCACTCATTGTAAATATTTCCCTGAGGCAAGACCATAGAACCATTCACCTCAAGGATAGCAAATGAGCAAATAAAAGGCAGATGATGAAATTTCGAGCAAAAGTAGAAAGGAAAAAGCATTCAATAAAGGAAAATTGGCCTGGACTTCAACTTAGGGTAGACAGTATATGGCATATCCAGGGAGGAAAGAGAGGAAGAATGGCCCAGACTTAAATAAGCACACTACAAATCTATAGAGATTCCAGAGTGAAATCAGTGGAGAAAAAGTGGAGTTCAAAATACCTACAGCAGTTTTCATAATAAGTTTTTAAAAACATGTTGATACTGTTATTTTCTGATATACAAAAAAGTTCTGTAGTATTTCCTGGGGCTTGAACTCTCTATCTATCTGTCCCTAAGGTTTGGCCATTGCTGCAGAACAGACTCCTAGCAGTTTCTACCATCTAATTCATAAAGGAAAGGGGGAGCACAGTGAAAACCTCCACAAATGCAAGAAGCCCCACCATCATTATCATCTCTCTGACTCCTCTTTCTAGGCCAGAAATATGAGGGCTAAGCCTACTACACTTGGCTCAAGCTGCATTATTATGAGAGGCATTAACAGGGTTGCTTCAACAGTCGCGTGCCAAGCAGCTCTTACCAGAGTAGTTCCCACACCTACAAGCTGGCAGCAACTGAAATTTCTTTTCCATTGGACACAAGAGTCAGGCTAGACTTAAGCTCCACAATGAAAATATCCAGAGTATTTTATCTAATCTGACACCTAGAGATCCTACCTGTTAGAAGAAAGAGAACCAAGATCTCTGGCAAGTCCATCCAGTGTTAGGACTACTAGTTCCAAGTATATATCTCCTTGATAACTATCAAGAGAATCACTGGAAGCAACACAACAATTTCAAGGAGTTATGTCAATATGAGTAAGGGCCAATTCAATCTCTAATAGCTACATTTGCTAGGAGCCACAGTATAAGAAATGTTTATAGCTTTGGGACTCCAAGCACTCACACCTAAGCTTGCAAACTGAATGCCCATAGTTATCACATGAAAATTAGAAATAACAATCACTGGCACAAATATAAATCTGTTTTAGCAAAATATGGGAGAAAATGGAATACTATGCAATAATACTGGCCTCCAAGAGGTCCCATCCACAATTCCTTTCTTTCTTTCTTTTTTTTTTTTTTAAAGATCTCATCTATTTATTTGACAGAGAGAGAGACAGCTAGCAAGAGAGGGAACACAAGCAGGGGCAGTGGGAGAGGAAGAAGCAGGCTCCCATCGGAGAAGCCTGATGTGGGGCTCGATCCCAGAATGCTGGGATC
>NW_023255121.1:0-3954 GCF_002007445.2 Ailuropoda melanoleuca
TGTGTGTGTGTGTGTGTGTGTGTGTGTGTGTGTGTGTGTGTGGCAGGGGGGGGGAGGTAGATGGATTCATTCATGCCTCCTGAAATGAAAAGGCACGTGTCTAAACCCCAAAACGACTCTTCAGTAACTCAACGATGCTCTATTGTGCAGCAGCAGACATGAAACTGCTGTTCCCTTGCGGCGACCCAGGGACACCAGGCAACGAACGAGGAATGGCCCCTGAGCATCCTAAGGCCAGGGGAACCGACACCATCCCTCAGGAACTCCTGCCGTGGGCAGCAGAATCTGCTTCCAACTCTCTGTGGGCAGTAAGACTCTCTTCCCCTTGCTCCCAGATGATGTGAAGGCTGGTCCTGCTGCAGGGCCGCCAATGGTTGATGTGGTGGTGTTCCCTGGTGCCCTCCCCGTCCCCTGCTCCGAATCCACATGGCTTAGAACTCCTCTTGATAAGCCGTGATCTGCTGCTCTAGGATTTAAATGTCGTGATCTCAGATCTAACAAAGAACAAAGCATTAGGGATCAACAAACCAGAACTCAAAAGCTATTTTCCTTTCACACGTATATTTATTTGGTATGCATGATGAGGTAACCCATCAGAAATTCCGCCAAGGGGAATACTATCACTGTCACGAAGCAGGGAAACGTTGGCCTACGTTTAGCTCAGCATGTTCATAATGGCTTACACAGATAGCACAATGGTGAACCACCAATTCCAGTTCCACGTCCCTCTCCACATTCGGTTTAGCGTCAGATTCGTGGAAGTGGAGCTCAGTTGAGCGCACGGGCATCCCAGCAGACCTAGTGCTGCTTCTGGGAGGCAGTCAGTGACACGGCACAAAAGCACACGGGCCATCACCAGGGCATTCATGCTACAGAGAAACCCTATATCTTATTGACAACAAGGCAGGGAGGAGAGAGAGAGATCCGGGGTGGGAAAGTGACAGCATGCATCATGGGAGCCGTAATATAGAAGTTAAGGACCTCTGGTATGCAGTGTCCCATAGAAAGCCCCACGGTGATCCAGAAATTCCAGGCGGGAAAGAGGAGGACCTTCGTGGGATTGGATCCATGCTCACACAGACAGAATGTTCAGCCCTCACGCTGCTCCTGTTCCTTCTCTGACTTCTCTGATTGCTTACTGTTTGGTCCCAAAAGGAATCCACGCTCAGGATCTGGCCACGCCAGCCTCCACGTCTGAATCCGTTCCGATCTCTGTCACGTGAGGGCGAGAGCTTCAGTTTTCTTTCAACCACTGTTTCAGGAGCCTCTGAAACATTCTTTTGCTTTCCTGCTGCATCTCCAGTTGGAGCTTCTCCTCTCTCTCCTGCTGTTGGAGCACCCCTTCGGGCAGAAGGCCGGGCCGGTTGGTCCCCAGGCTGAGGGTCAAGCCACTGAGGCCCTGCACCAGCGTGTCCCAGGAGGAAGGATGAGGGGCCCCTTTCCTCTCTGCAGGCATCCCAGGGACATTGGGCCTATGGCTCTGGCAGTATCGACATTCACATCGGAATCTGTTCTGATCTCTATCCCCTGCCGAGGAAGAGATCCTGGCCTTCCTTTCGACGCGATAAGGCGCCACGTGATCGAGGTGTCGCCGTCTCGCGTGCCCCAGAAGTGTTCTCTTCCTCTGAGGGGACGCCGACCTTTCCCACCGCCTCTCTTGGAGGGTTTTCTCATCCCTGTACCGCTGCTGGAGCAGCCCCTCTGGCAGAGGGGCAGGGTATTTGGCACCCGGACTGGTTTTGAGGTCACCGAGGCCCATCATTAGCAGTTCTGAGAAGGAAGGAGGGGAGGCTGCTGTGACTTCCCGGGAAGTCTCTTCGGAGATCATTGGGGAAGATTCGGGAATCGACGTTGAGTTGCATTTCTGCAGTGGATCCATGGAGGTGTAGTCGGTGCTCACAGCTCCACCTGGCCCTTGGGTCTAGACAGGAAGGGGAAGATGAAGGTTCTCAAAGGGCTGGAAGGTAGCGAGGGACGGGCACGGCCAGAAGAACCCAGACTGCAACACATGGTGACAGAAGAAGAAAGAAAACCCATTATCATTCCTCTGATGTAACCCTCCCGTGCCTCCGTCTCCTATCTGTGAAATGGGGACCATAACGAGCCCTAGTCACTGGGACTGTTCCGCACTTTAAATGGGATCAACCATTTCCAAGGGCTCAGAATACTGATGGCATATAATCAGGGTCTCAGAAGGGAGATCCATTATCGCGTCCACATGACCCGTCATGCAAAATGTTGCCCTGCAGTCAACCACGTTAAGTCCCTGCTGACATGTTATAACCGTTCTCGAACATCATTTCAAGAACAATCCACGTGTGACTAGCATGTGCTCTCCTCCTAGGTGTTCGTGTACTTTCAAAAAGCAGACGTTTGCTACAATCTAACCATTTCCACCATGGGGAGGGACACATTCTTTTCAATTCTCACCGGCTTTCATCTAGTTAAAAAGGATATTCAAGCCGATGGAAATCATTTCAAAAATCCCCTGTAAGAATAAATAAGAATTTACCGAAGCCTAAGAACGGAAATCAATGAAATTTTTAACAAGACACATTAAAGGAACTCAAATCAAAAGCTGCTTCTTTGAAATGATCAAGAAAATTGATAAACCTCTCACAGGACTGATGAAGGAAAAGAAGAAAAATTGAGAGAAGAACAAAGCAAGATACATCCTACTTCCTGCTTTCTAGCCATATGGCAAAGCCAGAAAATCACAACAGTGTGGTACTGGCATAAAAACTGACATACAGACCAACGGAACAGAATGGAGAAACCAGAAATAACCCCACGCATATACGGTCAGCTAATATTTGACACAGGAGTCAAGAATACTCAACGGAGAAAAGACAGTCTCTTCAATAAATGGTGCTGGGAGAATGGAATCTTTACATGTCAAAGAAGAAGGCTGGATTCCTGACTTACACACAGAAAAAATTTACATGAAATAGATTAAAGACATAAACGTAAGACGGAAACTATGAAACTCCTAGAAGAATACTATTCAACAAAAAAGCCCTTTGACATGGGTCCTGGCCGTGAATTCTGGATATGATACCCAAAGCACAGACAACAAAGTAAAAAAGAAACAAGCGGGGTTACATATAAGTAAAAGGCTACACACCAAAGAAGCCACCAGCAAGGTAAAAAGATATCTTACAGGATGGGAAGAAAACACTTGAAATCCATATATCTGTCAAGGCATTAGTTAATATCCACAATACAGAAAGAACTCACATAACTCCGTAACAAATAGGCTAATAATCCAATTTAAAAACGGGTAAAGGATGTGAATACATGTTTTTCTAAAGGAGACCTACAAATGGCCAACAGGGACATGAAGAGCTGCTCCAAACCACTAATCGTCAGAGAAATGCAAATCAAAACCACAATGAGGTCTCACCTCACACCTTCCAGAACGGCTAGCAACAAAAAGACAAGAGATAAAAACGCTGGCTGGGATGTGGAGCATAAAGAAATCAGGGGCTGCCTGGGTGGTGCACTCAGTTGAATACCAACCGGCTGACTTTTGGTTTCCGCTCAGGTTCTGATGTCGGGGTCGTGAGATCGAGCCCTGCATCGGGCTCCATGCTCAGCGGCGAGTCTGCTTAAGTCTCCCTCTCCCTCTGCCCCCCACCCCAGTGCACTCTCTCTCAAATAAATAAGTAAATCTTAAAAAAGATGTCTTGCATTGTTGGCAGTATTGTAAATTGGCACAGCCAGTATGGAAAACAGTATGGAGATTCCTCAAAAAATCAAAAACAGAACTACCATATGCTGCAGACCTTCTACTCCGGAGAACGTACCTGAAGGAAACGAAATCACTATGTCAAAGACATACCTGCACCCCATGTCCACAGCAGCATTACTTACAATAGCCAAGGCATGGACACAATCTAGGTGCTTTTGATGGATAAATGGATCAAGAACACACACACACACACACACACACAC
>NW_023255122.1:0-3958 GCF_002007445.2 Ailuropoda melanoleuca
GGGGATAGGCCGGTGATGGGTATTAAGGAGGGCACGTATTGCATGGTGCACTGGGTGTTATATGCAAATAATAAAACATCACATTAAAAAAAAGAAGAAAACCCGTATTCTTCTAATATAACACATAATACCAGTTTTGCCTGGCTTCCATGAGCAACAAACTCAATTCTTTGTGGGCCAGTGTTGGATTTGTAAATGATTTCCCACGTGCACATGTGTTCATATGCACCACCAAGGCAGGTAGGTAAGAGCACTCAATGGTACGCTCACTGTACTCCCCAATACGAACCATTTTAGCCTTCAGACCTGCGGGAAGTAACCGCCTCTGGGCACCACACCAAAGGAGCCAAACAGGTCCGAGTTTGACCCATTGGTCCTGCTTTTCCATTTCATCTGGACAAAACTTGCTTTTTAAAAGCCTCTCTCAGTCTTCACACTGGGAGAGCAGAAGAGAGACGAAAATGAGAGATGGCAAAGAGGTAGATGGAGGTTAAAAGGTTTAAATACAGGGAAACAGTAAAATCGATTGTTCAGGTCAGAGTAAATGGAGTGAAGGGACAGAGGGCTGGAAAAACAGAGGGTTGACTGCCCCATTATAGCTTTGGAGCAAAGCAACAGAAAGGGGTACAAAGCCAAAAGAAAATTCCTTGGATTCCCACCCTGTAAGCCTTCTGGGATTCAAGAGGAAAGAGATTGGAAAATGGGGGAACAGATTATAGGAGAGAAATGAATTTAATCCAGGCCATAGAGCCAGGGAAGCTGAGTAGCTTTGGGTGGGTTCTAGACTTTAGAAGCTGGATGGGAACAAGGGTCAGTAGAGACTGGCTATGCTTTGGCAGGGACAGGACCACATGCTTCGATGGCCACCTTCATCTTGCAATGAGAGACTGAGGCCAAAGAGTCTTTCAAGCTCTTCATATCCACTCTGGCCGGTCCAGGCTTTCTCCCTGGGGTGGAGGATGGAAGAAAGGCCCAGGACAACCAGGGAATGGATGTTTCAGGGGTGCCAGATTTTGGCAGCCAGATTTTGAACCAAGAAAAACCCCATTCTCCACTGACTTCCTCAACACATTGGCGGCTTCTGGCTGTCCTCTGAGGTTGGAGATAGCCTGCTAGGAGAGGGGGCTCGGACACAGACAAAGGAGACCTTTTCTCCTGATGGCACGATACCATGGAGACCACTTCCAATGCCAAACTTGGGCCAATGAAGAGAGACAGCAAAAAAGCACACATATTTCAGCTAGTGAAAAACTTGCAGCCTTGGAACTTTGGGGATGTCTCCTACTCCCTCAGACAGGACAGTTGGCTGGGGATGGAAGAAGTGGTGGCTCTTCATAGGACAAAGGGCCTGACGGGGATGGCAGCCACGAGGACCTGCTGTGTCCCCATGCCTCATCTCTTTGCTCTACTGTCCCCAAACCCCGAACTCACATTTCTTTATCTAAGCCAGTATTGGAACCCTTTCCCACTTTGCTCTTCTTTCCGCCCATGCTTTCTTTGGATCTTGAGCAGTCATCTAAACTGGGGTCTTCCAAGTGGCTACTGAGGTACCATTCCCCCTAGGAAAAGACTCCACCAAGAATTGCCTACCCCACTTCCACTCCTCCCAATGCCTGGACCTGGATCATGAGAGGGGGCTCTCTTTTTCCTTCCGCTGTTTACTGGACTTTGAATGGGCCTCTGCCCTTTACATTGACTCTTTGGTGTCGGCCGTAAGGTGGGGGATCATGGCCTGGTTTAACTCCACCAGACTTTTCAGGTTTCCAAAGTTCATGCTGACTAACCTAAACCAGTGCCTCCAAGGGGTGATTCTGGTCAGCTGGCCACTCCCTAGAGGACACTGAACCGTTATGACAGATGTAACTAAACCTCTCAACGGGAGGTCTGGCCTGACTCTGGAGTGCGGAGACAAGGGGGAGGGACTCACTGAGGAATATGGAGCCCCTCCCCTTGGCAGGGTGTGAGGAAAGGCAGGTGTGGGGTGCTGCCAGCCTGTGAAGTCCTGAGGAGGGATGTATCTGTTCTCTCTGCTTACCTAGAGGCCTTAGACTCCGGATTTTCTATGACCTCAGTTCTAAATTTTGCCTCCCACCAAAACAGAAGGTCTCTCTCCATCCCCCTTTTGACTCATGCCTTACTCTGGCGGAGTGGAGAAGATACCTATTGTCCCCTACTACTGCCAGGTGATTGAGGGAGGCCTCGCCAGGATTTTCCCCAGAGCTGCCCTACCCACCCAAGCAAACGGGGCATCTGGGAAGGAAGACACTTAAAAGTTCCTTGGATGGGCAGGCCTGGAGACATTCAACCCCCACACAGGGGAGGAAGGGAGGCCCTGAGTGGTCACACCTCCTCTCCCCTTGCCCATTTTCTCATCACCACTGCTGTGGTCTCCATGGTAACCTTGCAAAATTAATCTCCTCTGGGGAAAGTGGGCCTCAACCACCATTCTCTTACCACCTAGCTCATTAGCAGCGACAAGGTGGGGCAGTATTCCCTCCTCCATCCACTTAGCCCCCTAGAGGTCTCCAGTTCAGAATGGGAACTTCAGAGAGGAGTGGACCACGGAGTAGCAACCCTCTGGTCTTGGAGAGGAATTTTTTGGCTTCTAAGAGAAAGGAGGCTATGTTTTGGAGAGGTGGTGGGACAAAGGAATGAGTTTTTACCAGCCTGGGTGTCGTACTGTCTTTTATTTTTTAAAGCACTGAAGTACAAGTGTTATTTTGCACTTTTCTCCACTTATTTTTCTCTTAGGTTTTTATTTCTTTTTGAAAACGTCCTTTCTTGGTTTTCTAATGGAGTATGTAGTTCGGCCACTTCCACAGACTCTGGCCTCCTCTCTTTAACTCTTTTTGGATGGGGCAAAGGAAGGTGGAGAGGGTCACACAGGAAGGAGCTCCCAGTACCGCTGCACCCACTCATCCCACTTTTCTGCTCCCTGGTCGCCAGCCTCAGTCCCGTACCTTCCATAGGCACCAGCATCCCACAGTAGCCCACGTGGATGAATAGTTGTCAGACAAGATTCCTTCAGATTCTGTAAATAGAGATGATTTTACTTCTCTCTTTTGCATTTGGATGGCTTTTAGTCCTTTTTCTTGCCTAGTTACTCTAGATAGAACATTGTTTTTTGCAGTAAAGGAAAAACATAAAATTTGCTATGTTAACCATTTTTAAGTGTATGGTACAGTAGTGTTAACTATTTGCACCCCGTTGTGCAAGAGGTCTCTAGAACTTATTCATCTTGCAAAACTGAAACCCTATATCCATTAAACCAACTCCTTTCCTCTGCCTGGACCTTAGCAACCACCATTCAGTCTTTTCTTTCTGAGAGTTGGACTACTTTAGATACCTTATTCAAGTGGAACTATGCAGTACTTATCTTTGTGAGACTGGTTTATTTCACTTACCATAACAACCTCAAAGTTTCCCCATATTATAGTATATGACAGGATACCCTTCTTTTTAAAGTGCTGGTTAATATTCAGTTGTATGTGTATACAACATTTTCTTGATCTATTCACCCATTGATCGACGTTCAGAGGTGGAAGTCCACGTCCTGATTATTGTGAATAATTTAGCAATGAACACGAGTGTGCAACTATCTCTTCAAGATCCCGTTTTCAATTATTTGGGATATATAACCCCAGAATTGGGGTTGCTGGATCATGTGGTAATTGTGTTTTTAGTATTTTGAGGATGCTCCATGCCGTTTTCCATAGCAGCTGCACCATTTTATATTCCTGCCGACAGTGCACAAGGGTTCCAATTTCTCCATACCCTCACCAACACTTGTTATTGTGTGTTCTGTTTTCTTTTTGATAGTAGCCATTCTAGCAGGTGTGACGTTTTGACTTACATTTCCCTGATGATCAGTGATGTTGAGGATCTTTCTCGTATTGTTGGCCGTTTGTATATCTTCTTTGGAGGAATGTCTATTCAAGTCCCTTCCCATTTAAAAAAA
>NW_023255123.1:0-1752 GCF_002007445.2 Ailuropoda melanoleuca
AAACAACTGAAATACGTAGTATCTATATAGACAACACTTGAATTTAATAATAAAAGATGAGGTTCCTCAGGTAGGAGAGAAGGGGAAGAGCAATGCGAGTGTAGGACATAGGATGCGTCACAGCAGAGCAAGGGAATGTGGTTCCCCTGTGCTGAGGCAAAGGTACAGAAAAATGACCAGAGATGGCAATGAAAAGGTCAAAGTAGGAATAAGAAGTGACACTCATGGTTTCTTTCATTTAATTATTCGGTATAATACAAGNAGTATAACACAAGAATTTTCATTGGTACAAATGAGACCGCAATTAAGGCATCTGCCTTGCCAAAATGAGTATAGTAATACTACTGAGTAGTATAGTAATACCTACTGAGTATGGTCTTTATGGGACTAAGAGAGCCTGGCATGCATCAAGTGCTCTAAAAATGCTTGCCATTATTATTATTACTTATTTATTTTTATTTATTTAACATTTTTATTTAAATTCCATTAAGTTAATATATAGTGTACTATTAGTTTCAAGGATCAAATTTAGTGAATCATCGGTTGCATGTAACACCCAGTGCTCATTACATCAAGTGCCCTCCTTAACACCCATCACCCAATTACCCCACTCCCCATCCACCTCCCCTCCAGCAACCCTCAATTTTCTCCCTATAATTAACNTATTAACAGTTTCTTATGGTTTCTCTGTTTTCATCTTACTTTATTTTTCCTTCCCTTCCCCTATGTTCATCTGTCTTGTTTCTTAAATTCCACATGAGTGAAATCATATGTTATTTCTCTTTCACTGACTTACTCTGTTTAGCATAGCACCCTCTAGTTCCATCCACGTTGTTACAAATGGCAAGATTTCATTCTTTTTGATGACTGAGTAATATTCCATTATGCACATATACCACATCTTCTTTATCCATTCATCTATCAATGGACATCTAGGCTCTTTCCATAGTTTGGGTATTGTGGACATTGCTGCTATAAACATTGGGGCTCATGTGCCCCTTCAAATCACTATGTTTGTATCTTTTGGATAAATACATAGTAGTGCAATTGCTGGGTCATAGAGTAGTTCTATTTTTAACTTTTTTTGTAGGAACCTCCACACTGTTTTCCAGAGTAGCTGGACCAGTTTGTTTTGTTTGGTTTTTAAAGTAGGCTCCACGCCCAGAGATGCCTGGATGGCTCAGTCAGTTAAGCATTTGACTTCAGCTCAGGTCATGATCCCATGGTCCTTGATCATGGTCCCATGATCCCTACTTAGCAGGGAGTCTGCTTGTACCTCTCCCTCTCCCCCTATAAATGCTCGTGCTCTCTCTCTCAAATAAATAAAATCTCAAAAAAAAAAAAAATTAGGCTCCACGCCCAGTGAGGAGCCCAATGCAGGACTTGAACCGATGACCCTGAGATCAAAACCTGAGCTGAAATCATGAGTTGAATGCTTAATCAACTGAGCCACCCAGGTGACCTGCCATTTTTTAAAAATTAATATTATGGTGTTATAGGATCTAAATTATTAAATTCTAAAGTCTAAAGTCTATCTAAGAAGCTATATAAAATAAATGAAGAAAAGATCTAAACAAGATTTTCCTATTTCTCTTTTAAAACGGTCCTTACAGGAATAATACACAGAAGTGTGTTTCTAATNACTCGTACTCTCTCTCTCTCTCTCTCAAATAAATAAAATTTAAAAAAAAAAAAAAGTAGGCTCCACACCCAGTGAGGAGCCCAATGCGGGGCTTGAACCGATGACCCTGA
>NW_023255124.1:0-3982 GCF_002007445.2 Ailuropoda melanoleuca
ATAGCGGAGGAGCCTGATGTGGGGCTCAATCCCATAACTCTGGGATCACGCCCTGAGCCGAAGGCAGACGCCCAACCGCTGTGCCACTCAGGCGCCCCTAGATCTGGTTTTGAATCCTGGCTCAGCTGCCATAGCTGTGTGTCACCCTGGGCAAGTCACTTGACCTCCTATACCTTAGTTTCCTCCTTGTGAAATGAGGACAGTAATATTCCTCACCTTACAGAATGAGATAAACCCCTGGCAAGTTCTCAAAAAAATTTTAGGCAATTGAATAATACACACAGCTAAAAATAGGAGTAAAATGAACAGGTCTCACTTCCACCTCTGTCTGTCAGCCCACAGGTCCTCTCTTGCCCTCCTTAGAAGTAAGCAGTCTTGGGGGCCTGGGTGGCTCAGTTGGTGAAGTATCTGCCTTCAGCTTAGGTCATGATCCCAGGGTCATGGGATCAAGTCCCGCATTAGGCTCCCTGCTCAGTGGGGAGCCTGCTTCTCTCTCTCCCTCTGCCCCTCTTCCTGTTTGTGCTCTCTCTCTCTCTCTTCTCTCTCTTTTTCAAATAAATAAGTAAAATCTTTTTTTTTAAAGAAGTAACCAGTCTTAGAGGTTTCTCATGTATCTTTACAGAGAAAGTCTATGAATTATAGAAATATGTATATACAGATTTTTTTAAAGATTTTATTTATTTGTCAGAGAGAGAGAGAGCACAAGTAGGGGGAGCAGCAGGCAGATGGAGGAGCAGACTTCCTGCTGAGCAGGGAGCCCTATGTGGGACTTGATCCCAGGACCCTGAGATCATGACCTGAGCCGAAGGCAGACGCTTAATCGACTGAGCCACCCAGGCGCCCTATACAGATCTTTTTAATTCAAATGTTGATAGGCTACACTCCCTGCTCTGCTGTTGGCTTTCTTCCTCATGTAATACTATATCTTGGAAGGCATTCCACATCAGAACATTTAGATTTTCCTCATTATTTTTAATGGCTGCCTAATATTTCGCGGGAATGTCCTCATTCACGTAGCCTGTTGACTGACATTTGGGACGCCTCCAGTCATTTGTTACTCTAGGCATTATGACGAACGATGTGATATTATCTTGTCTATACGTCTTTGTGCACTTTGTGCGTTAGGTGCACACACAGAAGTGTGTCTGTAGGACAAACTGAAGTGGAAGTGCTGGGTCAAAGGTGCTCTCCTTACCATTAGTTATTGTTATTTATATTACCAGTGTCTAAGAAGTCCAATATTGGGCCCACTCTTCCCTTCTGCAGGCAGAGAGCAGCTATCCATCTGATCATAGAGACACTTCTAGTGCCTTGTGTGAGTAAGAAGTCATTTAAGTCCTGGTGCCGACAACGTGGAAGATTCTAGAACACCTCTGCTACTTCTCCTCTCCTTCCACACCCCTTCTTCTTTCCCTGTCCACATCAGCACGTGACGTCATTCCCACGAAATGGGTCAGTTGAGATGGTGTCTTAGCCCGGGTTCCTTAGGAAACAGAACCCAAGGCGCAGTTTATATACTAGCACTAGATGGGAGCAGATATTCCCAGGGGAGCAGGAATGCTGGGAAGAGAGGAGTGAACCAAGGAAAGAGGAAGAATAGATGTGAGAGCAGGCATTACGGTGCTGGCCACAGCTTTTGCAAGCATAGTCGCTTCCTGTGTCTCACGGGACATCTGAGAAGCCTGATGAACCTTCTGCATCTCTGAGCCTCTGTGGGGGGGGGGCTCTGGCGTGGAGGAAGGGAGGGAGGGGGGACAGTGTCTACAGGCCGCTGAAGTCTCTCTTTAGTCAACATTTGCCCCTCAGGATATCAACTCCCTCTCTTATGAGTTGAGCAGCCCGACTCCTCCAGCCCTTACCGCGAACACTAGGACCCGGGACAGCCTCTGTGGCTGCCGTGAATCTGCAGGGAGCCCTTTGCGTGCATCCGTGGACTTGGAGGGGCGTCGCAGGCCGCAGAGACCCTGCACGGCAGGGGGCAGAAGCATGGATGCCTGGATGCCGGTATGAGGCCAGGTCTTGTTTTGTGCCCTCACGTGACCCAAGGGACCTGGAGCAGCCCCAGAGCAAGTCACTGCTAGTGTGCTGGCCAGAAAGCAAGGCAAGGACAGGATCTGAATGGCGCGTAAAGTGAGGTTGGTACAGATGGGGACATTGCCATAGGGCACTGATCCCGAGATGCAGATTTTATCCTCATTTAGTGGCATCAATGAGGTCAGGATGCATCTTACAACTGACAACATGTTAGAGCCTAACTGGCAGTTTTGCTCCCTTTCTTAGTGGTGCGTGGTGGCATTTTAGATGAAATACGGTAATGTATTTACGCTGATGTGTGTCAGCTTGTCTCTTGATATCCTGGGCCCAGAAATATTCTCACAAAAGAGGCACGCCCATCTCCTATGGGAAAGACCCATAAAAGGAAGAGCAATTAACAAATTCATAAATCAGGGACCCCGTATTTCCGTTGTGGATAATAAACAGTCACTACAATTAATATGGCCATTTGTTGCTTGCAGATATCAGTGCTTGAAAATGTTTGTCAAGGTCAAGTCCAGGCTGCGAAACAGAAGTTCTTTTGTGTGTTCATAGTGAGTAATGGCTTAATGAAGGTAGAAGTCCATGCTGAAGATTAATGACTCCTTCGCTTTGACAAAAATGCGACAGCAGGATTCCATTCTTTTTCTTTTTTTTTTAGATTTTTATTTATTTATTTGAGAGGGAGTGGGAGAGATCACAGAGGAAGAGGGAGAAGCAGACTCGCTGCCGAGTAGGGAGCCTGATAATGGGGCTCGATCCCAGGACCCTGGGATCATGACCTGAGCTGAAGGCAGATGCTTAACCGACTGAACCACCCAGGCACCCCCCCATTCATTTGAAATGTCCAAGATAGGCAGACCCGTAGAGACAAAAACTAGATGAGTGTTTGCCTAGGAAATGGGAGAAAGGAGGCATCTGGAAAATGGGTGATGGGTTTCTCTTGGGGGGGTGATGGAAATGTTCTGGAATTAGATAGTGGTGATGGTTGTCCAACTTTGTGAATATACTAAACACCACTGACTTGCACACTTAAAATTTTTTAATTTTATGCTATATGAATTTTATCTCAAAAACATTTTTTAAAATGAAGCCAACATAGCACATTGCCTGCAACTTTAATCAAATATTCTTTTTTTTCCTACGGGATAGGAAAAGAAAATGCCGCTTACATCACTGTAGTAGAAAGAAATGCTTTCTGATCTTCGTTGTTCCCCAAGTAGTACAAAGTGAAGATCTTATGGCTTTATTTTAGTGTAGTGTAAAGTATAAGGTTCCCAGTAAATACAGTGCTGTGTTAATGTCATTGAAAGTTAAAAATGACCAAAATTTTAAAAGGCATTTAAAAGTTAAAAAAAAAAAGCAACCCCCTTTAACCCGCCCCCCCCAGGGTGATTCATGAAGCTATTAAGGTTTGAGAAGCACTATTCTAAAATTCATCTCCTTGACTACAAGACCTCCATGTCCTTCCTCACCCTCACTTGGAAAATTCTTTCCTTTTCTTACAGGCATCCCCAGATGTGTCACTCCCTCCCTTGTTAAGCTTGGCCCTGCCACGTCCTCCAGGCAATGCCACTCCACAGGTTAGGAGGAGGCCTCTCTCCAGTTCTGGGTTGCAAGGCGTCCCTGAGCCCCACAGAGCATAGCAGGTGCCCAAAGCAGCCTCTCTTGGGCACGGCTCTCTGCATTTCGTTGTCTGCTTTCCTAAGTAGCTGAAAAAACACTCCAGACACCAAACTGTTCCCCAGATTGCCTTCATCTCTTCTTCTCCCCAGGCACCCCCAAAATCTTGTCTCTCCTTTAGACAAAAAAGAGTAAGACACCAGATGTCAGTACACATAAGAACATCAAATGGAGTAGGGAAAGAAAGAATTCTCCCTTCTCCCCGGAAATATCTGAACTGTAGTTTCTGCTCAGCCAGAATTTTTTAGTACACACACACACACAC
>NW_023255125.1:0-2625 GCF_002007445.2 Ailuropoda melanoleuca
AACAAAAGCTCGCAAGCTTGCTACAGGAAAGGTAGAGACTGTTCTGGGAGCAGCGTGGCAGCAGCATGTGACTCCCGGTGCCAGCATGTGGGGAGGGCGGACAGGCTGAGATGGTGGGTTTGCAGGGGTGGCGGCAGGGGCATCCTTACCACGCTCGGTATGTAGTACGATGTTGGCCGTGTCTGGCTGTCTAGCCTCTCCTTTATCCCTGTTTTTTTGTTTTTGTTTTTTGTCTTGTTCTTTGGACTTCCTAATATCCTTTCAGGAAATTCTTTTTCTGTTTAATTAAGAATGAGTTTCCGTGAAGATAAGAATTGTGACTTATACAAGAAAAGAATAAAGGAGGTGAATAGAGAAAAGGTGATGTGAGAGAGCATGGGAGGAGAGAGAGGAATTAAGAGAAACACGTATATAAAAGTGTATATGTAATTTATATATAGCAAAAGTTTTATTATACACACACCATATATATATATATATTTGAGAAAAAGAGGATCCCATGGTTTCTGTTTCTCTTGTTCTTAACTTCTATCCCTCTCAAGACCAAGGTTTAATTCTTGTCCAGGGGTATTATGAGATACCCCCATATTTCTTTATATAATAAACTCTCCTTTTTGCTTAAACAAATACAAGTGGCCTTCTGTCACCTACCACCCTAAGAAGCTCAGCGTAGATTAGACGATGACGTGCTCACCTAACC
The DNA here is from genome assembly GCF_002007445.2 of Ailuropoda melanoleuca. Classification (NCBI taxonomy): domain Eukaryota; kingdom Metazoa; phylum Chordata; class Mammalia; order Carnivora; family Ursidae; genus Ailuropoda; species Ailuropoda melanoleuca. The sequence goes on from NW_023255125.1 coordinate 701, forward strand.
ACCTTTTTGCTCTACCTGCCTTTGTTCACCCCTGTGCAGATGTTCCACAAATATCTGTTTAATGGAGACATGGTTGTCATTTGTCTCCAGACAAGGAATGAATGTGCTGTCCATGCCAGCAGAGGCATTCTGGTATTCTTGGCATTTTAAATAATCATTGTAAGTGGACACACTGAGAGTTCATTCTGATGTATATGCCCGTCTCTCGTGAGTTTTGCCAGCACGCCTCAGTCTCTCTGAACATCCCTGACTGTAGGGTCCTCAGTCCATGGGTGTGCGAGGCACAAGGAATGAATGAATCCAGCGGGGCCCCTTGAGAGACAGCTTGCCGGCCTCTCCTGGTGGATCCTGTACCGATGGACACAACCCATTCCAACTTCACTGACTGAGGTGCTATATGAGGTAGACGAATGTACAGGCAGGGTAGCCCAAGCTCTCAGAGAACAGGCTTTGTGTCAGATAGCCTTAGATTATGACCCTAACTCGACCCCATGCCTCTGTGTTTCCTCAGGCAAGTTATTTAACTTCTCTATGCCTTGGTTTCCTAGCCTGTAAAATGGACTATTTTAAGGATTAAATGAAAAACAATATGTATACAGACAAAGAGAAGGTGGCACACAGGGTGCACTCTAGAAATGTTTTTTTAAAATTATTATTACTAAACACTGTGGTTAGTATTATCCTAGGGAAGTTCTTCCTGTGGAAAGACCACGAAGCAGGAGATGCTCAGTGTAGAAGATGTTAAACCTTTTGGCCCCTTCAGGGCTCTGCGGTTCCCATGATGCCACCTGCTCATCAGCTCAGTGATCTCATGCTTGGGTGACCCCATCTGGGCCACCACATTAACTTTGCAGCACTGGTAGCTCCCAGGGGCCTGGTTTGGTGCTCCACCGCCTTCTACCTGTGACACTTGGGACCTAATCACCCTGTGACAGGAAAGTAATTCAGGCTATCCCATGAGCTTGGTGGTGACAAGTAGATGGAATGATACCTGTAAAATGCCTGGCACATGATGGGAGGTGTGTCTAGACATGTTTCACCTCATTCCACTTACTTATTCTTTTTCCTAGCTTCCAGAACAACCCATTTCTACCAAAGAGGTCTTTTACCTGATTCCCATTGTTTTGTGTTTTGGAGAGGGGTGCTGCCAAGTTCCTTCAAGTTCGCCCAATATGAAGGAATAAGGGGCAGACCCCTTGCTCACACAAAGCACTACTTCGGATCATGTATCTTTGGAGTCAACAAGTGAAAACCCGTGGGTCTTGAGACTTACCCTCTTTGGCTCACGTTGTGTGTTTAAAATGGGGAAATTCCACCCTTCACTTGAGCTGAGTTCTGGATGGTCCTTCCAGACACGGCAAAAGGCTTTGTTCCCCCACAGTTCCCACCGCTCTCTATTAATCCCTCATCAGCATCCACTTCCCTTCTTATACCTGGCTAGTCCCTGTAGGCATTTGAGATCCTGTCCGTGGAGGTTTGAAAACACGACTTCAAATCCTTTAACATTCCTCCCATTAGGAAGTCGAGCTGTGTCCCCTCCTCTTGTCCCTGGGTGGGCTTGTGACTGCTTTGACTAATAGACTACGGCAGAAGTGACGCTGTGTGATTTTGAGCCTCGTGGTTGATAAAAGGCAAAGCTTCCACCTTGTCATCTTGAGGCACTTGCTCTGGGGGAAGCCAGCTGTGATGTAAGATATGGAACTACCCTAAGACTGCCGTGTTGGAGGGGCCATGGGAGGTATGCCTGGGGACGGTCCCCGCTGAGCTACCAGCTGACAGCCAGCATCGACTGCCAGCCCTGTGTGTACTCCATGCTGGAACCATCCCTGGCCCTAATTGAGCCTTCGGATGATTGCAGCACCGTGAGTCATTCATCCAACAAATTATTGAGCATCTAGTCTGTGCTAAGCATTTGATAGGTGTTG
>NW_023255125.1:7982-8854 GCF_002007445.2 Ailuropoda melanoleuca
TCCCCGCATCCAGTGCTTGGAGACCAAGGATGCTGCCAAGCATTGTAGTAGGCTCAGGACAGCCCCCTCGGCAGAGAACGATGTGGCCCAAGATGTCAGTAAAGCCAAGGTTGTGAAACCCTGTTCTGAAGATACGTGTTGAAGTGTAGCTATGGATAAATGATAAGATGAAGATATTTGCCTCAAAATTTTATGGGAGATGTGGGGATGGGCCATGTGTTGAGAATTATTTAAGTTAATGACGGGAGTTGCTTATACTATCTCTCTACTTGGGTGTACGTGTCTCTGTATGTGTATAGAGTATATATATGTGTGTATGTGTGTGTACGTGTGTGTGTATCCTGTGCGGTTGTTAATTTCCATAACAAAAGCTCGCAAGCTTGCTACAGGAAAGGTAGAGACTGTTCTGGGAGCAGCGTGGCAGCAGCACGTGAAGCCCGGTGCCAGCATGTGGGGAGGGCGGACAAGCTGAGATGGTGGGTTTGCAGGGGTGGTGGCAGGGGCATCCTTACCACGCTCGGTATGTAGTACGATGTTGGCCGTGTCTGGCTGTCTAGCCTCTCCTTATCCCTGTTTTTTTGTTTTTGTTTTTTGTCTTGTTCTTTGGACTTCCTAATATCCTTTCAGGAAATTCTTTTTCTGTTTAATTAAGAATGAGTTTCCGTGAAGATAAGAATTGTGACTTATACAAGAAAAGAATAAAGAAGGTGAATAGAGAAAAGGTGATGTGAGAGAGCATCGGAGGAGAGAGAGGAATTAAGAGAAACACGTATATAAAAGTGTATATGTAATTTATATATATAGCAAAAGTTTTATTATACACACACACACTATATATATATATATATATATATATATATATATATATATAT
>NW_023255126.1:0-3986 GCF_002007445.2 Ailuropoda melanoleuca
TATATATATATATATATATATATGCTATAGTAAAGATGAATAGATCCTTCAAATAGAATTTTTTGATGGATCACTCAAAAACTTAAACAAAAAGTTTCTAAAATCCTCCATGTGGCTTTAAATGATCACTTAACTTAAAAAAAAAAGACACCCTGAAAGTTTATGAGCTGTTCATGCTTCAGAAATAAAGATAATACCATCGACCCACCACCAGTAAGACATGTTCTTTGAGTGATTTTTGTTTTAATATTGACAATGTTTTCTGATAAATCTGAGTTCTCTCTTATGTTTCCTTTACAACCAGCAGCACACATTTACAAATGGCTGACTTTAGTTATTGAAACCATCAGAAGCATAGAGCTAGAACAAAGCATACTTGCACTCACTCATGTGAGATCAAATCAATGACCTTCACCTCATTAGCACATTTTCCAACCAATGGATAAAGCTACAGTGAACTTCTTCCTCTGGGAGGAGTTGTCAAAGCTGACTCTTACATGAAGGCCTCAAAAATCCTTTCTAAAGAACAAAATGAGAACAAATAATCTAGTCCTTATAATCTGACTTTTAGATCTACACTCAGTCACTGGTTGATCCAAGTTAGTGAAGGATGGTGATAACCTCATTTTTATATTTGGGTGTCTCATGGATATCAAATTTTTAGGGGCATGAAAGGGTCAACTTTGTACTGCTTTCTTGGGAAGAGGTAAAATATCATGTGGCCAGGAAAGAAAGTATAGTAATAGGGACCAGAGTTACTTATTTGTATAAAAGAAGATACATCAGTAATCATTGTAAGTGATTACAGGCTCTATCTTACCGTGTATACATGGTGAAAGTCATAGTTAGCCCATGCAAAGAATTTTGGAAATAACTCATAAACAAAACTACACCTTGGCATCAAGTAGGTTCCACCTAAAGGTACATCATAGGCTTGATTGAATTAATGTGACTTAGTAGAACCAGCCCCAGGAGACTGAAAATATCCCCATTTGTTCTGAAAACACGAGACTCTGAAACTTAACAACAGCTTTTCCAAATTTATTGTCTATTCTTTTGTCTTTGTACCAGAAGCAAATAATTTTTTTTAAGTGCTAATTGGCAGTTCTGCAAAGATTCCACAGTGCCCCCACACTAATTGCATCACCTGCAGAATTCTCAGTTGGACTCCACTTCCAACCTGTACAGTCAGGAAGTCTGACAGGAAAATGTATACTCAAAGTTCTCAACAAAGGGGAAATTACTTTACAGTCTGCTATAAACATGTGGAGATAGCTAAAAGTTATTTCATTTCATTCATTAGGGATGGTCTAACTTGGCTAATCTCCACTGTTTAAATTATATAGCTGGTTTTCCTAATTTTTGGATAAGTGCTATATTTATGGCCCTCATGCTGAATATTTGAAATAGTTTGAACCCATATATATGGCACAATGGCTTGTTTATAGTTGAGTTGATTAAATTGCCCACTCCACATTTTACGTGGTTCGTTCTCATAAATTATTTTGATCAATGTAAAAGTTGTTTAGGCTGAAGGAATTATGTGTTTGACAGCTGGTTGCTGGTTGTTGGCTCCAAACTGTTGATCAAAAAAGGAATTTCAAATTGGGATGGTGGTAGCCCTTTGCAAGACTGAGAAGCTGATGTGCTACAAAGCCCATGGAGCACATGGGAAAGAAAAGCATAAAGCCATTATACACTTTTTTGGGGGGTTCTACAACTGTGACCCACAAAAAGTTAATTTCTTTCATGCCTCAGATTTCTCATCTGTCAAATGAGGCTAACATTTGCATCAACCATATGAAAATTGCCAATTTTGTAGATCAAAAATTGTCAAAATCCAGCAGTTTCATATGGTTTATTCTAATAACACCTGTACCATGGGATTATTAGACAGATTCAACAAATTAATGTAGATAGAGCACAGAATGCAATGACTGAAATGTATTAAGTACATGCACAATAAATGTCAGTAATTTCTAAAATGTTATTATTACCATACTTAAGGCTGGATTAATGTAAAGACTATATACTAGTAATTTCTGTTTCAAATGCTGCTTCTATATCATCTCACTTTTTACTATGGGACCATGTGAGATGTTACTAAGCAGTCTTCCAGGTTGATGGAAGGCCATCTGTTCTGTAAGGGTGGAGTGGGTGCCTGATTCAAGAGAGGGCAGTCCACAAGCAAAGCTAAGTGCAAGCAGGCAACAAGTGTAGGTGCCAAGGATTGAGTCTGGGAGCCATTATTTCATTCCAGAATCCAGACACTGAAGCCGTTTGGAAAATTCAAATAACACAGCCAAGTGTGGCTAATGAGTCAGGTTGTAGTCATGGGTCATAATTGGAGAGTAAGTCAGAAAGACTCCAAAGCCTCAGGTACAGGATGGAATGAACAGCTTCCAACTGGCAATGTCACTGACAAAGTTCCAGCCTAGGACTGGACGGCTTTGAGTCACCACACAGCACCCCGAGTCATAAAGTGTTGGTTAGTTGGGGAATTTCTTTTTGCCTCTGGATGCCCCAGCTCCTGGGAGCTTCCTGGATGATTATTAGCCCTAATGTTGTAATTATGTTCGTTCTGTGGATATGAGAGCACTCTCTCTGTTACAGCTCCTATAAGATGTTATCTCCCCAGAGAAAGACAGGTGAGGTCAAGATATGAATTTGATAAATGTTCTTGCTGTTCAATCAAAAGACCACAGCACCTTCGAAGAAACTGCCATGAGCCTCACAATATCCTCAGCACTCTAGTTCCTCCACAAATCACTGATCCCAGCATGTTTCAAATCAAATAAGAATATTTGGTCTTCATATATACTATTCACCTTCATCATGAGGTCACTTCAAGATTTAAGAGACAACCAAAAGAAATGTTAACTATCTCTTGCTTTAATTTTAATATAATTCAATTGTAATAAGCTATATTTATAGAAATACCTATAAATATTAATACCTATTAGTGTTATTAATACTTTTTCATACTATACTAGATACACTGAATATATTAGTAATGTGTGTGTGTGTGTGTGTGTGTGTATCCACATAATTGGGGCAAAATATTCTATTTAATGCTATAAAGTAGCTTATATATAAGCTAACCAATAATACATCATATCATATTTTAGAACAGCATCTTGTAAGGCTAACAACGCTTCACTATTGATTTGTCAATGATCTGGTGTATTTTTTGTTGGGTATGTCACTCTCAGTGAGAGGACTATTCACAGGCCTGTCCTACATAAGCCCACTTTAGTTTATGCTACTTTATACCAGCTATCTGAATGGCTATTAGCTAGAATAGTACAAAGACGACACCTTGAGATAGGCCCAAACCTGACTCTGCCAATTACTGTATCAATGACTAGCAAAGTAATTGCATCTCTAGGTCTTGGTTTCTTCCTCTATTAATAAAGGGGACAAAATTACCTCAGGGGGCTGTTGTGAAAAATACTGGGAACTAAAGCTACTCACCCAGTTCTGTAGAACAGGGATATCCTTGGTAAACCTTAATCTCTTCTTCCTGTTCCTAGGATCACAAATCCCATCAAGGGGTATGCAGTAAGCAGTGCCAATGCAATTAGAATTAAATTCCCACAATAACTCTAGTAAGAATAACAAAAAGTGCCAGCTACATAACTATATAATTTGCTTAGAAATAGCATTTAATCCTCATAAAAATACTACCACCTTCATCTTACTATTGAAAAAGTATTGGGGCACCTGGGTGGCTCCTTCGGTTAAGTGTCTGCCTTTGGCTCAGGTCATGATCCCAGGGTCCTGGGATCAAGCTCCATGTCTGGCTCCCCACTCAGTGGGGAGTCTGCTTTTCCCTCTCTCTCTCTGCCCCTCCCTGCATTTGTGTTTTCTCTCTGGCTTGCTCTCTCTCAAATAAATAAAATCTTAAGGGAAAAAAAGGAAGGAAGGAAGGAAGGAAGGAAGGAAGGAAGGAAGGAAGGAAGGAAGGAAGGAAGAAAAGAAAGAAA
>NW_023255127.1:0-4030 GCF_002007445.2 Ailuropoda melanoleuca
CCTGCCCTGCCCTTAGCCCACCTGCCGCCTACTGCCATAATGCACCACTGTCACTCGTGTTTCATCTTATGCATGTCCTGGGGTATAGGTGGTGGTGGTGGTGGTGTTGCTGTTGTTGTTGTTTTTACAGTCTTCTTTCACACCCATCAGTTCTATCAGACAGAATTTAAAATATTCTATTCGTTGGTTCACAGGCTGGGTCTTAAGGGAAGATGTTGTTATTTTCTTGCTCCTTGAATAAACAAACCTCTTTGCAGAGAAATTGACGGTGGAAGTACGTCGATGCCACCTGGTGACAAAAGCCTGAACTGCAGCTTGAACATCGTTGAGCCGGAAGGCGGGAGGGAGGGGCTGTGGTGAAAACCCACCAGACCGCTCTCAGGACATCTGGGTAGAAAGCGGGAAGAAATCAGAAAGGGAGACAAACCATGAGAGACTCCGGATTCCGGGAAACAAACTGAGGGTTACAGGGGAGGGGGGGTAACCAGGTGATGTGTAGTAAGGAGGGCAGGTGTTGTGATGAGCACTGGGTGGGATACGCAACTAATGAATCCTTGAACACTACTACATCAAAAACTAATGGTGTACTATGTGCTGGCTAACTGAACATAATAAGAAAATTAAAAGTTAAAAAATTAAAAACGAGTACATTTCGCTGTAGAAAAGAAATAGGCGACACCCTGGACAGCATGAAATATGAGGACTTAGGAGAGATGAGAACATTCAGAGCCCTGGTGGCTTCAGGACACAATGGGAGAAAGCTCTAGTGAAATGCAGGTTACATTACTGAGCAGGCATTAACAAAGCAGTTTCCCCAATTTGCCCAGCTTCTCCTAACTTCCTACACCCTGCTGTGAACTATGATTTTAATTACAGGCAACTCAAATAAATGTGAAGATTAAAGGTGGTACAATTTAGAGTACCACTTGCATACATCACTTTTGTGAACATTAACATCCTACCCTCCAGATTATCTGTCCCAGAAGAATCACTTGCTCAGACTGAGCCCCTACCTGTCAGCTTGGAAAATAATCAATTCACAAGGTCCCCATACCCAGGTACCTTCACTGCAGGGGCAGGATTTCATTTCTGCCATCACTGACCTCATCATCATCGTTACCTTATCATGATCATGAGCACTTTCATCACCATCATTACTATCACCAAGAGGGTTTGTTGAGTGAGTGTCCCACTTGTGGGATCTAGATACAGCCGGGGGAGCCTCCTGCCATCATCATTCATCTGTCCACACTGTTTAGGGTTGAGCTGACCATCAACACAGCTGACTCAGGGGCGCCTGGGTGGCTCAGTCGGTTAAGCGTCTGCCTTCGGCTCAGGTCATGACCCGGGGGTCCAGCGACCGAGCCCTCCCTTGGGCTTTCTGCTCAGCGGGGAGCCTGCTACTCTTCCTCTCTCTGCCTGCCTCTCTGCCTACTTGTGCACTCCTTCTCTCTCTCTCTCTCCCTCACTCTCTCTGCCCAATAAATAAATAAAATCTTTTAAAAAGACACACACACAGCTGACTCAGGGTCTTCAGGCCCCCTGACGCCTTGATACAAAGACGAAACTCTGCCTCACCACTGGTTGCCCAGCCTCAGTGGACCATCCATGGAAGCACCACAGGCGTTCATACGGAGCAGTGCTAGGTCCTTGCTCTTGGAGGGACATGTAGATCTCTGACCTCATTTCTGTGTGGGAGAAATCTCCCTTCCTCTCCTTCCCTGTGCCCTCGGAAGCCTTCCCCACCATAACAGGTACAAATAGTCCAATGCTTATTGTAAGTTTAAGTTTTCTTGTGGAGGGGGCAGGATTTCCTTTTTATTGAAGTATGGTCGACACATGATGTTACATTAGTCTCACGTGTACCACATAGTGATTCACAAGTCTGTACCTTACGCTATGCTGACCACAAGGATAGCTACCATCTGTCACCGTACAATGCTATGACAATATCATTGGCTATATTCCCCATGCTGTACCTTCCACCCCTGTGACTTATTCATTCCATAACTGGAAGCATGCACCTCTCACTCCCCTTCACCCACTTGCCCATCCCCCCACCGTCTCTCCCCTGGCAACCATCAGTTTGTTCTCTGTATTTATGAGTCTGTTCCTGCTTTGTGTTTGTTTCCTCGTTTGCTTTGTTTTTTAGATTCTGCGTGTAAGAGAAATCACATGGTAGTTGACTTTCTCTGACTTACTTCACTTAGCATACTATCCTCTGGTCCATCCACGTTGTTGCAAATGTCAAGACCTCATCCTTTTTCATGGGTGAGTAATAATTTTATATAGACAGATAGATATGATATAGATACAGATGATACAGATATAGCTGATGATATAGATAGATAGATACCACAACTTCTTTACAAAGGATGGAAGAAACACAGGCTTCGGGCAGCTTCTGCTCTCAGCCCTGACGCAATCCTCCCTGGAGGCAAGGGAAAGGGGCACCAAGCCTGGCTTCCTGCTGCAGGGAGGGTAAACACAGCGAGACCAGAGATTAACCACTTCAGCAGTAGGTACCCTGATACGTTTTCTAAAGATCTGTCACCAGCAACTAATGGTGCCAAGGCTTCCAGGTCCCATCCGTGGCTCTGGCAGTGGGGGTGATGAGCAACTTCTTCGCCATCCATCTGTGTACTCAGGAGCATGTGACTTAGAGTCACAGACATCCATGAAGACGGGGCAGTAATACCTCACTACCAAGGCTGTCTTGAGGATTAAATCTGGCCACTAACATGAAGAACGTCCCACTGGGTGTGGTGATGCAATCTGCTCCATAAGCATTAGCTATATTTCCTCGCTAGAGCAAGAAATGTATGGGGCACCTCACCTGCCCCTTTAGCCAGGGCCCCCTTAGGCAGATGGCAGGTCAGAATCACCCTGGTATCATTTTCCTAAAGCCTCACCTGAACTTCCCTTTTTTGGTAGAAATAGGACGTCTGTATCAAACGCCATTCGCGTCATTAAGCCATGATAATACGGGCCTCGGAAAATGGATGTGCCCGTTTGGCACCGATGTGTACGCTCGCGTCTGTTTCCCCTTTATTCCACCAACACCAGGTATGACCAGCTTTGTCTTTATTGCCAGGCTGATCTCATTTTCCCCAGCCCTGCCCTGTTGGGAGCGTCATCTCCAACAGTCATTAACTCACAGGTTCTTCCCCCCCCCACCGGCGTTTCCCGATTTAGCAAATAAAAATAAAGGACACCAAATTGAACTTCAATTCCAGATAAACAGTCACATTGCATGTGACACACTTAGACTAAAAATTGTCCGTTAGTTCTCTGGAATTCAAATATAACTGGCTATCCCGATTCTATCCGGCAACCCTGTACAGGGAGAGTTCTGTAAGGAGAACCAAGGTGCTCTGGTGAACGGCCCCAACTGAGCCCCCAGGCGACAACCAGCACCAATCATCCATGTGAGTGAGCTCTCTCGGATGGCACGCACTACCCCTGAGTGGAGCCTCCAGATGACTGTAGCCCCAGGTGACAGAAACCGCTTGGAACAGAAAAACACCCATCTGAGCGCAGTCAACACACTGACTCCTGAGGGATGATAAATGACCATTGTTTGGGGGACTTTGTTAAGCAGGAATGGCTATGCAAAACATGTGCTTTGGGTGTACTTTTCCTCTTTCTCTGTGGTCAGTAATCACAGGATAAAATAGGGATTTGCTGATCCTTGAAGGCTTTGTAGAACTTCGTTTCAGTTTTGGCGACGGTCTGCAGGTGGGTTTATGTGTGGGTATCGTTTTCTGAACATCTCTTCAGTTCCTTCCTGACGGGATTCCCAGAGGAGAGTTTCATGGTATATGAATTTTCACCCCACTCTTGGAATTTTGAACCTAATTCCAATCCCCCTTCGTAAGATGAGTTTCCACTGCAATCTCCTGTGTTGAGGAGCTGAGAGTCTGTTGCTACAGTTGGCTCCACGAACCACATGGAATGCCATATCTTCAGAACATCGCTTGGTGAGTATGCGATCAGGACAAGGGCTATTTATTCACTTTGAAATGTGATT
>NW_023255128.1:0-4047 GCF_002007445.2 Ailuropoda melanoleuca
AGAGAGAGAGAGAGAGAGAGAGATGGAAAGTGGGTTCTCTCTTCCCACCCACTCAAACAAGCAAGAGAGTCTTCAAGAAGACCACTTCCTAGAGCTTCAAATGCACCCCCTCTCCATGAGCAACCAAGAGGTGCTGTGACATGGAGCCTGGAGCTCCAGGCAGAGAGCATCTGCCCCGCCCCCCAGCTCAAGCAGCCTCTAGGACCCCACTGAGACGTCACCGTGGCAACCACTGTTTGGTCCGCGTCCTGTTGCCCCAGGAGACCCCACAGGCCTTTCCAGGAGTCTCAGAGGGAAGCCAGAGAGTCCTTAGCCCCGGACCCACGACCCTTCCTTCCAGAGGGAGGCTCCTGCCTCCAGACCTAGCCCCTCCCCCCTCCCCCCATCACCGAGGACCAAATTCCCCTCAGGCTCTCCGTGAAAGGAGAGCAAGGACAGCCTCATGAGTGAGGTGGGAGAGGTCACCCTCACAGAGGTGACCGCCTCAGTCTCCCCTCAAGCCGCGCAGAAACTCCTGGTTTCCTTGGGAGACGGAGATCCTCCCTGGGCCCCAGTCGCAGGCAACCTCAGCGGAGATGCGATCCACAAGACCACCGCGGCAGCAGACGACAAGGGAAAAGTGCCCAAAAAGGTCATCGCCAAGAGGGTGCGAGGTTCCGTCAAGTGGTTTAACGTGAAGAATGGGTACGGTTTCATCAGCAGACATGATACCCAGGAAGATGTGTTCGTTCACCAGAGGGCCATCACCCGAAACAACCCTCACAAATACCAGCGCAGCGTGGGCGACGGCGAGACAGTCGAGTTCGACGTGGTGCAGGGTGAGCGGGGCACCGAGGCGGCTAACGTGACCGGGCCAGCAGGTGCCCCAGTGCAGGGCAGCCGCTATGCTGCCAGCTGGCCCCGCTTCTACAGGGGCTTCTATATCCACCGCCGCGCACCACCCCCGCGAGGTCCCAGCGGCGCTGAGGAGGACGTCAGCGAAGGTGAGGCCAGTGGCGAAGGCCTCACGGAGGCCCAGGGCCAGAAGCGCCGCCTGCCCGGCGGCCCCCAAGACCAAAGGCTGCAGTGCTTCCCGCCCTTCCGCAGGGCCTCTGCCATGTCCCGCAGCCCCTGGATCCTCGCTCCCACCAGCGGCCCACGGCCCGCCCACCTGCCCGGGTCCGCCCCAGCCTCAAGGCCTGAGGGCGCCCCGCGGCGAGGGTCAGGCCCCAGCTACCTGCTGAGTCGCCCTAGGGGCCGAGGCACCGCCCCTGCTCCAAGACCCTCAGCGGGCATCCGTGAAGAACTGGAAGCTGAAGACAAGGAAAGCGGGCGTGACGCCAGCGGTCCACAGCAGAAGCCCCCGCCACGCTACGCATCCCAACGCCCCAGCAACCCACGCCGCCGTCCACAACAGGCGCCTGGTGCCCAGGGCCAGGACATCGTGAGAGGCGAAGGCAAGATCCAGAAGAGCCCTGTTGAAACACCCGCTTCGGGTGCTTTGGCCAAGAAGAGCAGCGCGGCTGAGGAGGAGGACGCCGTGGTCGCGGATGTCCCCTCTGCCACCCAGGCCAAGTAACAACAGCCTGGCTCCCTCCCCAGGGACTCCCAGGCCTGGGCTGCAGGGAATGTCCCCTTGAGGAGATGATGCCCTTTAATGCAATACAGTCCAAACATCCACCTTGACTGTTAAATTTGTGCCCTGAGGAAAAAATAACATGCCCCTTCCCCAAGGTTTGAAGATAAACTACAAGATCTAAATATTTCTAAATTCCCTCTTACCATCTGTGTTGGTAATTTCTGTACACACACACGCACACACACACCCAGGCGCACACCTATTCTTTTAAAAGATCACCAGGACCGCAGCTATTGTTCTGTGTCACCAGAGGAATTAGTTGAAGTACTTATAAAAATTATTTTTATTTTTAACACACACAAAACAATGATCTGATATTGAAGATTACCTTATATTGCTGTGTGATAGTACTCACCTGAGTGGTCATTTTCTCAATAAATCATTTCATGTTGCTTTTATCTGTTATTGTTGCCTGATTTTTTTAAAAAGCCTTGTCAGCACATAATTGTATTAGGCAGTCTTTTCAGTCCTCTTTCAGAACCAGTTTTAGCAAACATCATACCTATTGCTCTGTGTACAAGTCATGAATTTAAGACTATTTGTGGACTTACGGGGGGGGGTTGAACTTCTCAAGGATGTTCTAAAGGATTAGAATACACTGAGAGGGGAGAAGTGCCCCCATCACATCCTCTTCCCCTGCCATTTGAGCAATAAATCCGGAGGGTGGGTCCAACTACCCACACTTACTGCTTAGATACTCTGTGAGACAAAACTCATAAAGCTGGGCAAAACACCACGGCAGGTTAAAAAGGGGGGGGCTCTCTGGAAGCAGAATTTGCCTTTATTTTTTAATGGATTTCATCTAATGCCATTTAAGTATTTAAAAGAAAACGGGCACGAGGGGCTGGGGGGTGTGGGAGAAATGGAAAGATGTTGGTCAAAGGGTAAAATCTTCCAGTTACAAGATGAGTAAGTTCTGGGGGCCTAATGTACGACATGATGACTGTAGTTAACCCTACTGTGTTGTATTCCTGAAAGTTGCTGCGAGAGTGGAGCTTTAATGTTCCCACCATGACAATAAGAAAATGATAATTATGTGAAGTGAACGATGTGTTAAGTAACCTTATTGTGGTAAACATCTCACGACATAAGCGTGTATCACATCATCCCGTGGTACATCTTAAACTTACACAATATCATATGTCAACTCTATCTCAATAAAGCTAGAAAAAAAAACTGAAGAAAATTTAAAAAGAAAACGGGCGTGGAAGCAGGCATAATTTTTGTCATGCATACCTCTGGAGCTGAAGAGAAACACCTAGTCCAGATTTTCCATCTGTGCTTCCCGATTGGGTCCATCCAGGGGGGGTTGTGCAGGATTCCTGAAAGGCTGAACGGGTGAGTTTCAGCCCAACTCAGCCCCTTTCCCATCAGATAGAGAAGCTCCGACTGGGAATGCCATCCCTGTCCTGGTTTTCCTTTGAACGTATGGTGGGATTGGTGCGTGGGTCAGAGGCAGGGTTGGGAGGTGGCGAGTGGGCAATTAATACATTTGAAACTAACAGGGGGCTTTAGAGTTTCATTTTACAGCTTGAGGAAATTGGATTATCAATAGCAAAATAAAAAATACTTTCCTGGTTTAAATGGTGAGGCATTTCATACCACGTTATAGCCCAGCATAAGGGATTTGGAGAGTGAGTACTCAGGCATTCAATTATGGCTAAATATCCTCACTCAATTCGAGTAGAAACAATAGAGATTACTCATTCAAGGAACATTTGAGTGTGCACTTGTGCCAGACACTCTGCCAGGCACTAGGATTTACATCGTGGTGAAGAAGATGACCCCTTCTCTCAAGGAGCCCACAGTCTAGTGAAGAGGGAGACAAAACTGGCAATGACCACACAATGGAGTGAGCACTCTGGTAGAATTAACGCAAGATGTCAGAAGAAACACAGGTGACTAAGGTGCTGGAGGGGTTGGTTCCAGGCTTAAGGAACCACTACTTCAATACCTGAATTTAAAATCACATCTAGCATGGGGCACCTGGGTGTCTCAGTTGGTTAAACGTCCGCCTTTGGCTGAGGTCATGATCCCAAGGTCCTGGGATCTAGCCCCTCAGGTCTGGTCAGGCTCCCTGCTCCACGGGGAGTCTTTTTCTCCCTCTCCCTCTGCCCGTCCCTACCCCCCACCCCTCCAACCTAACACCCCAACCTCACACCAGCCCCGCTCGTGAGCACTCTCTCGCGCAAATAAATAAATAAAACCTTTTAAAAAGTATGTCTAGCAATCACCACAAACAGAGCTCAGATTTGATAAATTCACGTCAACATAGAGCTACAAGTTGTTACTCCAGACTCCTAGCCCAGTGCACTATTCCCACTACACAAGCTGACTTCTTTGGAGACTAGCAGAGTGTACCACAAATCACTAAGCATAAGAATTTGTACTGAAACACAGCACCAGGAGACAATGGCGGGGGGGGGGGA
>NW_023255129.1:0-4058 GCF_002007445.2 Ailuropoda melanoleuca
AGAGAGAGAGAGCAGGGGTGGGGTAGAAGGAGAAGGAGAGAGAGAATCTCAAGCAGACTCCACACTAAGCAGAGCCCAATGCAGGGCTGGATCTCACGACCCTGAGACCATGACCTGAGCTGAAACGAAGAGTCAGACGCTCAGCCACCTGAGCCACCCAGGCGCCCCAAGAAAAATGTTTTCAAGACTCCAGGCTGTCAATGTTGGGGTGGTGGGTGTAGGCTGGCACAATTTCAAGACAGAGATTCTAGCTCATGTGTTTTAAAAAAAAATCTTCAGCGTTTCTCTGACATGAATGATATAAAAACACACCCTGTGACAAAAGTGCTTCATTAAAGACATTAAAGAATAACGAGGTGGCAAGAACACCATTTTGTACTAGGTATCGTACAAGATATTTAAAAGGGAAAAAAAAAGAAATCATGCGATGAAATGTGGGGTTGGCCTTGGGCAATGGTAGAGAAAACGCCTCTGTGGCAAGCGCCTGCTCTTATCTCATTATCTTCGTGAGGACTTTCGCCCTCATGTCTCAGACGGGTGAAGAGATGGCGAAACTGCCCACACTGCGAGTGCTCAAGTCGGGGGCGCCTGAGTCCTCGTTCCCCCACTCATGAACTGGGAGAGGTGACTCGTTTTCCCGTGTCGCAGTTTTCCAATCTCTCAGATGAGGTTAAGTGACCAAACATATGAAGTACCTGACACCTCTGAGAAGTTTCCTAACTCTGTTTACCCTTTATCCTCCAGGAGACCGAGGACTTCAAACAAATAATTTATCAATGCGGCTGCCATTCCCTGATCTGTTTTACAGAACAGATAATCCACGCCCTAGTCTTATCATCAGGTCTTTGGGAAGGTCAAGGGATGTGTGGGACCACCTTGACGAGTTGGCCATGGACATGGAGGGCAATGGCGCCATCTGCTTCGTGAACTGTTTATTCACGGCCCTCGTGGGAAACAGGGCTTGGAGCCACTCTTCCCCACTAGCATGTGTTAGTGTGTTCACTTCAGAACAGGAGCTAGAGGAGGGTTGACCTGAAGGAATAATTGATCAGCAGTAGAGAACTCAGTCAGCAGAGTATCAGTTTCTAGAAGGAGGCATTCCCCAAGGTCTTCAAATTAGACCAGCATGGCTGACACCACCAACCCATCCAGTTAAGGCAACTCCTCACACACATACCTTTCTTTAACTGACTCCCAAAGATTGAGCATTTGAAATTTCAAGCAAAATTCAAGGAGGCCTTATATTTGATTTATACTCAAGTAAAAAATCCGAGAATGTGGTTTCTTTGATAACCCAGAAACAGAGACTGAGTAAGCACATAAAACAGACATATGCATTCCTCTTAAGATCCCCTTATAATAAAATTGTCCCCAAACTATGTTTTATATAGTACCTATTCTGTGTTATAGAATTTTTTCTCAAAAACAGATTTTGTGGTGAAATTAATTTGGGAAATCCTGAATTAAAACACAAATTTCTAGAGTATTTCTCAGAGATGTTGAGTGTCTGATGTGCTCTGTAAATGCATAAGAACAGCTGGCATATACAGCAGTCCCACATTTATTTGGTTCCTGGAATTTTTCCTCCCAGTGTGTCACTAGGAAACTGGGTCCCTAAGAAACTTGCCACTCAAAGTGTGATGTTTGAACCCACAGCATTAGCTTTACTTGACCTTATTAGAAATGGCATGCCCCAAGCCCCATTCCAGTCTTCCTGAAACAGATTTCAACAAAAGCCTGGGTGATCTGAGCTCATATTAAAGTTTGAGAAGCATTGCCTCACTCTCGCAAACATCGCGAACGTCCACCGTTACAAAGTACAAACCAGAGCTTTTCTGAGAATTCCTTCCAAGGGTACGGACTGGATAACAAGCCTACCGAATGCCAGAGATAGAAACCACCTTGGAAATCATCCACTTCAAAGGTTTGCAAACCATCTCTGAGCAGCCTTAATGGAACATTTCGTGGAATCCAGTATCAGGAGAAAAGGAACAGATGACGTCAGCGGTGGCTCCTTCTCTCCTGCTACCTCTAGTCCTTTGTCAATTGAGTGATTATTTTATTCTGCCCTGAACATGTGAGCGTTATATTTGGAGACTCCAGATCCTGTTATGCTTTCTGAAATGTGGTTTTATTTGATTATTCGTTTGTTTGCTCTGTTCAATCAGGCTCTTAATTTGATTAGGACTGAAACTGCCAGCTCCAGCTCCGGGATGGTAGCTTAAATTTCAGCTCACCTTTCCTTCTGAGCTAGTATTTGCCCCCACACGTGTGTAGTTTGAGTCACCCAAGAGATTGAGCAGAGTGTAGACTTAGAATTTCAGGCTCCCCTCCCTGACTCCCTCTTCGCAAGTACCCTCTCTCCCCGGTTCATGTGGTCACCCCTATCTCTGACATCTAGTTCGACAGGCCAGAAAAATGACCCATTTCATTTGTTCTGTGTTTAGGGTTTTTCAATGTTTCGGTGGGGTGTCTCATTTTGTTGTGTTTTGCTCTTGAAGGCTTCCAACATGGCGCTGACTCTGGCCTGCCCTCAGATTGAAAGCAGAAGAACAGGTCACTTGCTCCACGCCACCCCTTGTCCCCTCTGTAGTCGGCCTGCTCCCGCTCCCCCTCCCGGAGCTCTAGGCTGTGTTTTCTTCCCCCCACAGTGAACAGTGGTAATCTGTGAGGGAGTCGTGCCTGGTAGGAGCTGCTTAGCTGTACAGCAAGCAGAAACCCCTCCCTCCTTTATTTTCCACCTCCATCAATGCCTAAGGTAAATCTGCTTCTCTCTGTCACTCTCCCTCTGTGCTCTCTCTCAAAGAAATAATAAATAAAATCTTAAAAAAAAGTTTAAAGTAACTTCTAATCTTATGCTTTAGTTGAATAATTAATCAACAATGTACTGAGCCACCATTTTATGCACAGCATAATGCTGGGGCGCGGAGGGGATGAGGAGAGGACAGAAGTACAAAATCTGATGGAACCTTTTGTGATTCAGTCTGTTCTTCTGAGAGTCATGCTGGCTTCATATTTCATGTAGGATGGCTAATAGCCGGGTGGCAAGACTTCTTCCGTGGGAGACAAGCAAATGGGACTCTATTCCCAGTTCTCCTGTTAACTAGCTGTGTGGCCTTGAGTACGTCATCTTCCTTCTCCAGGAGCCCGTTTTCTCATCTGAAATTCGAGACAGTTGTACTAGGCAATCTCTGATTTCCTGCTAGGTCTAATGTTCTCTCATTTTACTAAAGCAAAGTAGCTAATTCTTGGACCCCAGATGCCTGGAGAGTATAATTAGGATTTTTTTTATGTTCTTGATTTTTCACGTTCAGGGTTATTAAACACAACATCATACTGCGAAGACACTAAGGAGGGGATCTTTTCCTCCTCAGAGCTTAATATATAGCGTATTGGTTTTCCTTCTAATTGGGTAGGTCACCCTGGAAGATCTCTACACTTCCACAGAGTGGGGTCAGAGGAAGCATGGCAGACCCGGGCACTACACAGACATATGGGAACAGCCGCAGGTTATCAACCTAAAGTCATTTATGAGGCAAGCCCAACTCAGGAATTAACTACAACTCAATTTAGTTCCTCATGGAGGGTGGGTTTTGCAGTCAGAAATATCAGGTTCTATGTCCTATTTCACCACTTACTAACCATGTGCCTTTGGCAATTTCATTCAACTTTCTGGGTACCAGTGTCCTCAGGTGTAAAACTGGAATAAAAATTCTCCTTTACAAAGCAGCTATGAAGACACAATCAGTAACATGCAGAAAAGCTAGCATGATGCCCGATGTGTGGCATCCAATCAATGCATATGGACGCTGGGCATACAATGTGAGGCCCTGTGCAAGGACACAAAGACGCAACCTAAGAGGGGCACCTGGGTGGCTCAGTTGGTGAAGCAGCGGCCTTTGGCTCAGGTCATGATCCCAGGGTCCTGAGATCGAGCTCCACGTCAGGCTCCCTGCTCAATTGTGAGCCTGCTTCTTCCTCTACACCTGTCTCTCCTCCTGCTTGTGCTCTGTTTCTCTCTCTCTCAAATAAATAAAAATAAATAAATGAAAGAAAGA
>NW_023255130.1:0-4079 GCF_002007445.2 Ailuropoda melanoleuca
CCACCCCCACCGGCCCCCGCTGCCCACCTCCTGCTTGCGGAGCAGCTTCTGCATGACCATGTGGCGGGCACTGCTGCCCGAGATGCTCATGTGCTCCTGCTCGCTCAGCATCTCCGGCCGCTCCGACTCGGGAAACAGCTCCTCCTCTTCCTTCTCCTTCTTGGGCTCCAGGAGACCCAGCGTTGGAGGGCTGGCCAGGATGGGGTTTACCACTCCCACAGAGGGGATGGTGACCGGAATGGGAGGCCGGGCTGGAGTCACACCTGCAGCAAACCCACCAGGTCCAGCAGTCACGCTTCCCTACCTCTGCCCTTCCCGGGAAGGTGCCCCAGCACCAGCAGCGACAGCCAAGCAATGTCCTACCCGGGGTGCAGAGGGCTATGCCAGGAGGACCGGCGGGGGAAGGAGGGAAGCTTTGACCCAGCCAGGCTCACCTGTGATGACTCCTGGGGCCTGGGCAGCCATGACAGCCTGGGGCAAAGCCCCCAGAGGCTGGGCCAGAGTCAGTGCAGGGGATACTAGTCCAGGCGTGGCCAGGGTACCCAGCACCGCTGCTCCAGCCACTGCTTCCTGCAACCCAGAAGGCCACCACACTCAGTCTCCGATCAGGCTGCCTCCGCTCAAGACCACACAAAGAGCCAACCCCCAAAGGATGAGGGAGGAGCTGTCACCCACAAATGAACTATGTGACCGGACCAGCCCTCACCTGAGCTGTGATCTTGGCTGTGGCTGCCGCTGCAGCCACAGCAGCAGCAGGCGGGAGGCCTCCAGGTGTGGCAGGAGTAAGCAGGGGCATGGGGGGAGTGACAGCCTTGCCCACTCGCAAGTACTGGCCACCCAGATCAAAGAGGTTCATGGAAGACACGGCATCCTGGGACGACTGGGCCTTCTCATACTCTGCAGGGCAGGGGCAGCAGTGAAGGTTAGCCACAGGGCCCGGTGGGCCCCGCCCTCACCGTAATCTCTCCAAACTCACCAATGAAACCATAACCCTTGTGCTTGCCAGTTGTAGGGTCGCGGGCGAGCGTGCAAGATTTGATCTTGCCAAAGGCCTCAAATACACTCTTGATGTCATCATCTGAAAGGTCCTGGTGCACAGAAGCCACATAGATGCGGTTGAAAGCTCGTGCCTCCTCAGCCAGCTGGTCTATGATGGGCTGGGCCTGCCCTATGTTGCTGGGTCTGCCCACCTGGGGGAGAGGCACAGAGACCCCAGTCAGCACAGGCCTGGCCACTGCAGATTCAGGCTTCTGGAGAGGCTGCTCTGCACTGGCTGGCTAAAAACAGCATGCTCACGTGCCAACCCCAAGGCCCACCTCCTTGGCCCTCACCTTGATGTTCCTGCCTCCGAGCATCACCGAGTTCATCTGCTCCAAGGCAAGCTGCGCGGCCTCTGGGACCTCATACTCCACAAAGGCAAAGCCCTGGGTATAGGAATGTGTCATGAGACCAACAGACCCCAAGGCGGGGAGGGTGGGGACTGGGGAGGGGCAGACTAAAGCCCACCTTGTGCTTCATGGTGACGGAGTCCCAGGACATGTCAATGCTCTTGATGGGTCCAAAGGGAGCAAAAGCCTGGCGAATGGTGTCCTCCCCAAGCTCGTAATAGATGGAACCCACGTAGACCCGGCACATAATGGCCAGTGCCCGCTGCCGCTGAGCTGCCATCTGGAGCAGGACATAAGGGGAGAGAGAGCCACTGGCTTGTGAGGGGGTGGCAAGAGGGTGGGCAGCCCACTCCCCTCCTGGCCCACCTACCCAGCACCGCTGTGGGGAGAGCTCCCCACGCAGCAGCACGGTGCAGGCTCAGCTCCTGCAGTCAGGGTAGCAGGGGTCAACAGGACCCTACCCCCAGGAAGGAAGGCCAGGCCCAAAGGCAGGACACGGACGCACCCCGGCCCATCCAGGTCCTGGGCAGACTGGCAGCAAAGCTGACAGGTGGCTGGGAGGCAGGGCTGCATGCCCTCCCACCCTGCCCACCTTCCAGTCTGGGGGCCAGGTACCCCAAGCTGGGCTGGAAGATCCTCCCAGGGTCCTGGTCAAGTACTCCAACAGAAGAGGGAAGGGGAAGCCATCCAGGCTGGGGGGACCCACTAGTGTGGAGGCAAGAGAGGGGGCAGAAGACAGGGCAGCTGCTGCCCAGAAGAGAGCCCAGGGGAGGAGGTCAGGAGCCCAAGTGGGGGCTCCCTGGAGAGAGAACAAAGAGCAACTGCTCATGCAGGGCCAACTCAGGTGGGGGCTTAGCATTTTGCAAGCCCCGCAGTGTGTTGAACACCTGACAAAAAACGGCTAGCTGGAGCTCACATCTGCAGCCCCAAGGCCTGGCCCCCAGGAACATCAGAAGGTGGCAGAGCTGCCCAAAAGAGAAGCCCCGGGGTTCCTTGGAGCAGGGAGGTACCAGGCCCAGCAGGCCCAGAGCTCTGCCTGGGCAGACACTGCCTCTGCACTGGGGTGAGCTTGGGCCAAGGGACCTCTCCACGCTCTCAGGGATGGGCTTCCCACCCCTGCCACCTCTACACGATGTGCTAGGCAGGGGGGTTCCCACAGCCACATGCAGTGGGCCAACAGGAGGAGCTGAGCCCCAGGGAAAACACCACAGGCCCAGGACAGGCAAAGAAGACGGGGTCCTGGCTCTAGCTTCTCCATAAACAGGGGCTCCCCTCACCCTCAAAAGGCCCCCATAACCAGAGACCAGTTTCCCCCTTTAGACACCAGCTGGCCTAGTATATAGACCAGGCCTCCCCTTCCCTCAGAAAGGAGCCTAAAAATAAGGTCCACATATCCCCGAAACTAGGAATTCCCCCCAAATGGGACTGCCCTCCTCAAACTGGGCTCCCGACAAGTAGGCCTCAGGCTCCTGCTGAGGCCAAGGACCACCAAAGGTGGAACTATGTCCCCTCTTGCACCAAGCACCCCGTCATGAAACCATCTGCCCCTCCGGTCAAAATTCCCCAAGACAGAAGCACGTCTCCTCTTCAGTGTGGGCTTCCCAACAGGTGGGCCAAACGCCCTCTCCCTGACATCTCCCCACAGACAGATGCTTCCCAAAAAGGACACTGGGTCTGTCTGGGCCTCAAAGACAGGGCCACATCTCCCCTGTGAGAGTAGCACACTCAGGGATGACCCCCGGGAAAGAGCCATGTTACCCCCACAGACTATCTGGAGCGGGGCCTGGCCTCCTCCTCCGCTTGCCTCTGGGGGATGGGGGAGCATTTCCTTTCCCAACTCTTCCACCCACGGCAGCCAAGGTCTCAGCTATTGCCCCTGCCTGCTCCCTGGCTGCATGGCCCCTACACCTTGCTGACAGCCAGGCCCAGAGGACCAAGTCCTTGCCCTTCCCTCTCCTGCTTGCTTGGGACCCCCCAGCCCCCCACCCCCATCCATCCATCCTCCCTCCGGGGTCTGATGGGGCCATGAATTAGGACTCTTCTCTCCTCAAGGGCCTGACCCCAACCCAGGAGCCCGGGCAGCCTGGAGACTGGCAGAGCTGGAGGCCCAGGTGCTGCGCCCTGTGTGTGCAGGCGACATGGGTGCAGGTGGGCCTGGCGTGGGCAGCTACCCTCCTGGCCTGCTGCCCTCCGCAGTTACCTGGCCGGTTAGTTTTAAGGCGGGACCTCAGAGCAGATGGAGGCCTCCCCAGGGGCGGTCCCGGGTGGGTGCCCGCCCACACCACTGGCCCCGCCACGCCTGGCGCTCTGCTGCGCTCGTCCCGAGCTGGCGGGCAGGGCCGGCTAGGGGAGCAAGGTCCCCAGCACGCGGGCTGCACTGCCCCCCTCTAGCCCTGACTAAGGACATGAGCCCCGGAAGAAGTGAGCATTTCTATTGACCGATTGCAAAGGTGAGAGAGGATCTCCAAAGCCCATTGTCACTGCTGCCATCTGAAAGACAGTAAAGACAGAGTTCAGTCTGTTGGAGCCGAGCAGTCTCCCGCTCATGTCACACCTCACGCAGACAGCGGCAAGGCCCGGAGTCCCCGCCCTGCCAGGGAGGTCCGCCTGCCTTCCCAAACTGCCAGCCAACTGGCCAGCCACTGGCACCTGCCCAGGGGGGCCTCAGAGCCCCAGGTGCCCCGCCCCACA
>NW_023255131.1:0-3684 GCF_002007445.2 Ailuropoda melanoleuca
GGAGCTATGGGTGAACTCAGTCAGTAAAAGGTTTATGGCAAGAAAAAAAGAAAATTGAAAGTCTCAGAAGCTACAAGGCCAGGCCTCCCAGAAAACTGAATTGCCTTTGTCAAAAAGCTAAACCCATGACTCCATACAAATATAGAACAGACACGTGTCAGAGCTTTATCTACCCAACAGTGACTGGTCCAGCAGGACAGCAAGACTGGTTCAAAGAGAGTTCGTGGAATGAGGTCTAGAGCATTACTCAAGAAGGAAGAAGGAAAAGAGCCACTGAAGTAAGTTTGCCAAGTTAGAGATAAATGGGACAAAGGGGAAAAAAAGTGCTAAAGAGGCGTATATGATCTTCTTCCCTGGACACAAAGGTTTGCATGTCTTCTGACCAAATATAAGTTTACTGATAACCTTTCAGGATGTGGACCTGTGCTGGGGAATCTAAAATGGCCCCAGAACTTCTCACTGTAATCCCCAGGACAGTGAACATGATGAAATAGCACATGGTTATCTTACCTCACGTGGCAAATGGGAATGTGCACATGTCATTAAGGTTACTAATTAGTTGACTCTGAGTTCATCTAAAGAGAGACTGTACAGGTGGGCCTCAACTAATCACATGCTTTCTCAAAAGCAGAGATTTTTCTACAGCTAGTAGCAGAAGGGGAAATCAGAGTGGGGGATTTATGAGAAGAGGTTCTGGGTTGCTGAGATGCAGGGAGCCATGTGGCAAGGACCCAAAAGTAGCTTGTAAGAGTGAAGAGTGTTCCAGGCTGATGACCAGCAAGGAAATGGAACCTCAGTCCTACAACCTCAGGAATCTACCAACAATCTAGATATTACTAAAAACTGAAAGCAAATAAACAATCTATTTATTATAAACAATAGTCAACTGAAGGAGTATAAGAAGTGCAAGAAGAATCTACTCATAATCCATTCATATCCTTTCTCATAGTCTTCCAAATCCTACAATCTCTGCTCCATTCCAAGAAGGAAGGGTAGGCAGGGAGGGCATCCTACCAGCAAATCAGCAAGCCTGTGTTCTTCCAACATGTTCTCCAACATGTTTCACCTCACCTACACAATAGGAAATATACTTTAACAGTGAAACCCATGTGAACACACATACCCATGACTATTTAAAGTTTCATGGAAAACCCTGCCAACACCTTGATCTCAGACTTCTAGTCTCCACAACTATAAGATCATAAATTTCCGTTGTTAAGCCACCCACGCACTCTGTGGTACTTTGTTACGGCAAACCTAACAAATGAATGCGTGATATACTTCAATATTTTCTAGTCTGTCCCATTTCTTCCTTTTTTAATGCTGTTTAGGACAAAATTGATTTCACAAGGATAAATAAACCACACTCACAGCTTGAAGAACTGAGAAAACTATACAGTCCTTTCATTTTCTACCCCAGAATAAGACAAATGTTACCAATAGGTTCAGAAATGAAAGATATATATATATAGAGAGAGAGAGAGAGAGAGTACAGGGAATTGCCTTGAGTGATAGGATATAAATATAATGCCTTTAATTGGGGAAATTAACTTCTCCAATCATCCCTGACAGGAACATGTGATACTACTACTGTTCTTTGAAGAAGGGAGAATACATGAACTTGAGTTTAAGGAGAGGAAAGCACTATTTTTAGTTCTTCCTGAAGCTATGGTTAGTCCCATTCTCAGAATCGGTCTTGATTTTTTCCATGTAATACTGCAAAGAGGAAAACAAGGAATGGGCCTTGAGTTTTTATGCTATCCATCCTGGAAATTTTGAGAAAGAGTAATACATCTAGAACTTGGAGAAATCACTTCTCTACCAAACAGACAAGAAATAATACCAAGTCTAACTCAGGGTATGAATGGATTATGAGATAGATTCTTCTTGCACTTCTTATACTCCTTCAGTTGACTATTGTTTGTTTGCTTTTGGTTTGTAGCATTTCTAAGAGTAGGGCACTGCTAAAATCACAAAGTCTTGCTCTTCAAAGAGCTGGAAAACTAAAAGTTTGGAGGAAATATCATCATCATCACCATCACCACCACCATCATCACTGTCATCATTATTATCATCATCATTATATACTGGCAAGAATTATAATAGGAACAAGTTCATGTATAAGTAATTTCACAGCTTACTAAACAGTTTCCATAAATAGCATTTCAAGGACTATTGGATCTTTCATGAATCAGGTGTTGGTGCACAAACGGGCCAGCCCTGGAGTGGGGTGAAGGTCTATCCTCTGGAGGCAGATGGGAGTGGGGCAGGGCCATATGGTATCTCCCATGGGTCCCTGCTTCTCAAGATTTCATTTATTCCCCATCAGGTTACAGTGAGGAGTAATATGTTGATCTCATCAAGCCCTTAGAATAGTGCCTGCAGTACTGTCTCTGCCTCAGGGATGTTGGTCCTTATTTGAACACAAAACACCTGGGGATTTTGTGAAAATGCAGAATCTGACTCAGGGCCTGGAGCAGGGCCCAAGATTCTACTTTTTTATAAGCTCCCAGGTTGTACTGATGATGCTGTCCACTGGCCCCATTTTGTGAACCAAGGATCAAAAAAGTGCAAAGAAATGGCTTACCAGAGTCTAGAAGAGGTTAGTATGGTTAATCATTTTTATTTTTTTTAAAGATTTATTTATTTGACAGAGATAGAGACAGCCAGTAAGAGGGAACACAAGCAGGGGGAGTGGGAGAGGAAGAAGCAGGCTCATAGCGGAGGAGGCTGATGTGGGGTTCGATCCCATAACGCTGGGATCACGCCCTGAGCCGAAGGCAGACGCTTAACCGCTGTGCCACCCAGGTGCCCCCTGGTTAATCATTTTTAAACATCTCTGTATGTGTGTACAATACATATAATTAAATATATTATTATTTTAAAATAAATATAACTAATATATAATTAATACATAATTATTTATAAAAATATATAAATAAACGTGTGTGTGTGTGTGTGTGTGTGTGTGTATAAAACTCAGCTATGATGCCCCCTGGTTAATCATTTTTAAACATCTCTGTATGTGTGTACAATACATATAATTAAATATATTATTATTTTAAAATAAATATAACTAATATATAATTAATACATAATTATTTATAAAAATATATAAATAAACGTGTGTGTGTGTGTGTGTGTGTGTGTGTATAAAACTCAGCTATGATGCCCCCTGGTTAATCATTTTTAAACATCTCTGTATGTGTGTACAATACATATAATTAAATATATTATTATTTTAAAATAAATATAACTAATATATAATTAATACATAATTATTTATAAAAATATATAAATAAACGTGTGTGTGTGTGTGTGTGTGTGTGTGTATAAAACTCAGCTATGATGCCCCCTGGTTAATCATTTTTAAACATCTCTGTATGTGTGTACAATACATATAATTAAATATATTATTATTTTAAAATAAATATAACTAATATATAATTAATACATAATTATTTATAAAAATATATAAATAAACGTGTGTGTGTGTGTGTGTGTGTGTGTGTATAAAACTCAGCTATGATGCCCCCTGGTTAATCATTTTTAAACATCTCTGTATGTGTGTACAATACATATAATTAAATATATTATTATTTTAAAATAAATATAACTAATATATAATTAATACATAATTATTTATAAAAATATATAAATAAACGTGTGTGTGTGTGTGTGTGT
>NW_023255132.1:0-4139 GCF_002007445.2 Ailuropoda melanoleuca
GCCTGGGTGGCTCACTAGGTTAAGTACCTGACTCTTGATTTCCGCTAACGTCATGATCTCAGGGTTGTGAGGTGAACCCTTAAGTCAGACTTGGGCCTCCACACTCAGCAGGGAATCTGCTTAAGATTCTCTCTCCCTCTCCCTCCGCCCATCCCTCTTTACCCCCCTCATCAAATAAATAAATAAATCTTTTTCAAAAATTAAAAAACCCCCAACACTCATGTATGATTGACAGTGTGTGGGAAGGGCTTACCTGGTCCTTGACTTTGCTGTTTCTCACAGACTGCCATCAAGATGTCTGTGAGGACTGTAATCTCAGGGCTTCAGTGCCAAGAGTTGATTCTAAGCACAAGTGATGGTTGGCAGGCCTTATCAGTTGTTGGGCTGTGAGTTTCAGTTCTTCGCTGGGTGATGGCTGAATGCTGCCCCGGTTCCTTGCCGTGTAGGCTTCTCCAACATGGCATCTAGCTTTATTGAAGTCTGCAGTCCTAGAACATAGTACAGAATGTGTGCTAGCAAGGTGGAGGTCGCAGTGTTGAGCAGCCTTGTTGGAGAAGTGGCCTTCGCCATGTTCAGATCGCCAGTCTAGCCCACACGGGAGAAGGAGATGATACGAAGGCATAAATACCAGAGGTGAGAATCATGGGGGGCTGTCTTTCCAGTTGGCTCACCACACGTGTATTATGCCCTCTCACATTGCATGTTACGGTTTTACAGTAGACATCTCTTTCTTAAAGTAGGTAGGTCATAAATAATGAATGTCCTCCCCACAAAAAGGAAAACCTCAGTTCTCCATATTCCTGGAATTAGGACATCTCTCCCCCTTTAGGGATCACCTGGCCCCCTGCTACTCAGAGCGTATGCTGTGTATCCCCTGGGAGCTCGTTAAGATGTGGATTCTCGTTTCAGCCCAGCATGAAAATCAGCATTTTAGCCAATTGCCCAGGTGACTTGCGAGCATATTGAAGTTTGAGATCGAGTCCTGTGCTTCTCACCCTGGCTGCACATTGGATTCACCCTACAAGTTTTCAGAGTACCTGTGCCCACGTCGCATCTTCCAGAGATTTGCATTTTAGTACCTAAGACATGGGTTGGGCCGGTTCCTCACATGCTTCTAAGGAATAGTTACATAGCTAGGACGGACAAGGGTTAATGTATTCCAGCGTGCATGGTAACAGTCAGTAATAGAAAGGAAAATGCCAAGCAGTTTTGCCTATGTAATTTTTCATCTGTTTTTACGTAGAAGGAAGTTACTTAAAAATTTTTTTGTCATAGGGAGCAGGTGAAGATGCCTTATGCCAATCTGGTATAATTTAAGTGTTTAATCTTGATCACAAATGAATGAAGACAAGCATTTCCTGAAATTCTTGATAATTTCCCCATTAATAAAGATTTTAAAATCTGGAGTGACACTATTGACACTTAGCGAAGACATGTTTTCAGTTTTTATTGTTGATATTACTAAGTGCAGAAAACCATCAAGTTGCATGTACTGGTTCCATTCCTTAAGAGTTTTAAGTTGGTTTGTAGTTGTCCAAGGGACATTTAAACGCAAGTCTGAAACTTCAGTGTGAAGGAGTGGATTTGCCATCAGTTGATATATAGATTGTGAAATTATAGATGTTAATATTAAATTAGAAGAGTATCCTAATACCTACTCTGTACCAGTCACTGCTCAAGGATTCAAAATAAAAACATGAATAAGAAATACGCCCATTCATATGAAACCTACAGTCACTTTGGAGAAATAGGTATGACCTTTCTCACTGACCTCTATGTGTCATTGAACACCGTGGAAAAAAGTTACACAGCGCCATGTGTAAGAGAAGCTACTCGTGGATGCGGAAAACTGTCCTGAAGTTTTAAAGTTTCAGTGGGGCCATGGAGAGTTAGAAGACACATCCCTGGTGACCTGGGTGTGGCAGGGAGGAGTAAGAGGGACGAGGTACTGTTGGCTTTGTAGAGTTGAAAGGGGCTGGGATAAGAAGGATCCGTGACCAATGAGAATGGAGGAAGAACAGGATGGACAGATGAGAAATGGCCTTTTGGCCACTGGGGGAAGTTTAGACTCTTTGTAAGAGAAATGACAAGTTAAACAAAAGGCTAAGAGGCAACCACCAAGAAAGAAATGAGTAAGGCATGATCTCCGTCTTGGAAAACCTCAGAAATAAGGGCAGAAAAATCATATAAATATGAACTCTAAAGGGACGTGATGAATACTCCAGGGGATATATGTGAAAGGATGTGAGCACTGATACGCGCACCCCTATGTTTCTTGCAGAATTAGTTATAATAGCCAAGATATGGAAGCAACCCGAGTGTCCGTCCACTACTGGATGGATAAAGAAGAGGGGTGTGTATTTAATGGAATATTACTCGGCCATCAAAAAGAATGAAATCTTGCCATTTGCAATGACACGGATGGAACTACAGGGTATTATGCTAAGTGAAATAAGACAGAGAAAGACAAATACCATATGATTTCACTTATACGTGGAATCCAAAAAACAAAAAGCAGATATAGACCCGTAAATACAAAGAACAGACTGAGATTGCCAGACGGGTGGGGGGGGGTGTTGTGCAGAAGTGACAGATATAGACTTCCAGTTACGGAATGAGTGAGTCATGGGGATATAGGAGGGACAGCGCAGAGAATGGAGTCCACAGTACAGAAATGGTGTGGTATGGTGACTGATGGCAGCTACACTTGTGGTGAACACAGCATAACATGTCGAGTTGTCAACTCTGTCTGTTGTGCACCTGAAACTAACAGACCATTGTGTGTCTACTGTACTTCCATTCAAAAGAAAAAAAAAGGACTCAATAACACAGTTTTCACCAAATGCCTCAAGGGCAGTTGGAGAGCAGTGAGCTGCCAGAAAACTCACTGCCTTTTTTCTATAATCAATAAGAAAGTGAGACCTAGTGACATCCCAAGAGAAATTTGAAGCCCTCAGAATCTCTTATTTCGAGAGAAAAGTCTTTCTTTTTCAGGATTTATATCAGCTTTCAGTGTAATGTTTATGAATCTCAGCCTGATTTTTACTATTGTGACTTTAAAGTTAATGTTTCCCCTGTTGTGTATTTTAATTTTGTTTACTTTTTTCCACTCCTAAAATTTTCTTTTGATTTTGAAAATAAAACAAATGGTGATATGCAAAAGGGAACCATTTCTCAGGGCTAAGAGTCACCAAGACATAATGCATTCATGTGGAGACTGGAGAGGGCTGACAGCCATGTCCACAAGGAGGCATTTCTTTGCACGTTTTCCTTGTCATTTCCATATATCCTGGACCGAATAATTCAGTTAGAACACAGTAGTCATACCTGGCCCTTGTCACAAGTGGTCACAGTAAATATTTGCACCATAGTCACTGAATGAATCTAGGAGGCTCCTTGTGGAGAGAGGCTGTCTTTTATTTTTTGGTCCTTATGCCAAATTCCTGGGCACACAGCACCCTCTCTGCAAACACTTGTCAATCAAATTAGGCTTCAGCCATGGGAACACAGGAATAAAACTCAGTCCAATGCACTGGAGACTCCCTGGAAACCCGAGAAAGAACATCAAAATCCAAGCACAACCAAAGACGAAAAGAGTGGCCCAGAGCAGTCCCGCTCAAATTGTACCGAACTTTAAGGAAGTCTCAGATATATTTTTTATTGACCGAACACCCTGGGGGAAATATGTGTGCACCTTTTAATCTTTAGCTAAAGGAATATTTCTTGATTGCTTCCTTTGTAGCTCAAGTCGGCCCAGTATGGCTAAGGAAATGACCAGGAATAAGATCAAACTTGGACTTGTTTACTTTTTAAATTAAAGAAATAGAATTCATGTCATGTATTTATTATTAAACTAGTCTACAACTTCCATGTGATAAATATTACTTGAAATCGGAACTATTCATATTTAAGCGTTTATCTTAACATCTTTAGTTTTTTTCTTTCAAGGCCATGCGTGCAAATGTTGTTGTTTTACTAATTAAAAGGAGATTGTCTTTTTAACATACAAATGGCTAACAGACACATGAAAAAATGTTCAAAATCATTAGCCATCAGGGAAATTAAAACCAAAACCACACTAAGATACCACCTTACGCCAGTTAGAATGGCAAAAGTTGACAAGGCAAGAAACAACAATT
>NW_023255133.1:0-4149 GCF_002007445.2 Ailuropoda melanoleuca
TTTCCGGAGGGGAGGGGGTCTGATGGCGACGAGTGCCGGCTCCGCCCGGTTAGGGAGTTCGCGAGAATCGGGCCTGGAGCTCCGCGGCGCCTCGCGCCCCGCACGGTTTCTGAGCGTATCGAGTTCTCTCCTTTAAGGCGCGTTCGCGCGACCAGAGTGATTTTAAGCTCTAACTCCCCTGAGTTTGACGACTTCCACACTCTCCAGGGATGGGGGGAGCGCGGCGCGCGGGGGAGCGCCGGCACATCTTGTTCCAATCGGCGGGGACGAGTGCCACCCACTGGCTTTCTCCTGCGGCCGGGGCCGCATCCCGGGGCCCCCGAGGCTCCGCGGCCACAGGTGGATCACGCTGGGCACGGGCGAAAGGCCTCTGCTGGGTCCAGCCTGTAAAGCTGACGCTGCGAACGGTCACAGCTGGGGCAAAAGCAACAATTTCGCTCGGGCATCAAAGCTGAGAAACCGAGCCAAAGAGGGAAAAGCTGCCCGCAGCCCGGCAGCAGAAATGTTTGAGCGCCCAACGCGGCTGCCCAACCGAGTTTACCTGCTGCCGGCGGCAGCTCGCTTTCCGGGCAGCCAGGCAGGGCTCGTCGTCATCCTGGGCGCGCAACAGGATGTCGGAGCCGCAGCTTCCTGCCCGAAGTTCCGGAGCGTTTCCCTGGCTCCAGACACTCGGGGGCTCCGTGACCCCCAACCCTGAACGTCGCCCCCGTTAAGCCTAGGGACCAGCCTTTCCTTCCTTCCTTTCTTTGCTGCCTTCCCTACCTGGGAAAACCACTTGGGTCATTTCTTCCAGAGCTCCTTCTAAATTCTGGGTTCTCAATAACCTGGAAAGGGATTGCTCCTCACCATCCCTATTCTTCCACTTCGCTCTCCCAGTTCCCACGACCTCAACACTTCTTTGCAAATCGGGGTTCTCCTGCCTTCTGTCTTCAAACCACCCCCTTAAATATCCTGTTTCCCACCGAGGAGGTCCTCAGCTTCCTGAACTCCCGCCCTTCCACGCACTCCCTGACTCAGTCTCCCGCCAGCTCCTGACCTTCTTGAGGCGGTGCCCTGACTCCAAGGCCCGACTCACCGAGCACTCCTGCCTTTCTGTCCTGATTGCGCGGGCCCCCAACCTTGCTTTCTAAATTGAGCCAACCCCAAATCCCCACCCAGATCCACATCTGGACCCCAGTGAGTATTTCCTTGTGCCCTTTTTTCTCTGCCATTACTACTCAGCATTTATCTGCATCGTTCTATCAACAAGGTGCTAGTCTGTAATTGGTCACCCAATCCTCATTATTACACTGAATCCCAGTATCTTGAGGAGAGTTTACCTTTACATCAATCAGACCCATATTTAAAAGCCTCTAATCTTCCCTACATCAGTTTAATAAACTCTGAATTTCCTGCTTGGACCTTCTCTTCAAATAGTTTATTATTCATTCATTGTTTCCCTTCTCCAGCATGCTGCTATTCAGCTAATTCTCTTCCTCTCTTGGGTGACCATTTGTACGGGAAAACACAGCTAACTAAATGTGTGGCAATGTATGTCCTCCCCGAGGCAGCAGTGGCAGAATCTTAACATTTTCTAGAGAACAATCTCAGACAATGTCTTATTTAAACCCAGTATTTGCAGCTCTGAGCTTTAAGCCATTCCACATTCAAAATTGAAAGGTTGATTTCTGTTCCACAATGCATTAAATATTAAAATTCGTTGGGAATACTGCCACAGGACTCTGAATTTCCCAGAATTGTGCAGCTTTTCAATATGTATTAAATTTTGTGGTATAATGGCCATAAACTTTTCCATCTCTGGGAATCCCTTTCCTCCCTCAATTACATACAGCTATCCAAATTATTAGATAAATCTTCTGAAAAAATATTATTCTATAGTGAATCTGGTTAAATAACTCCCATTTTCCACCTATGGCTCCTTTTTATTGAACTTTTTACCACACAATTGGGTGTCTCACTTTCAAAGTTCAGTAAGCATAAAATACAACATTTATAATTGTTACAGGTAATTTAATTTACAAGGGAATCCCACCTGTATTACAGAATACATTTAAAGCTGACCTGGGAACCAGTAAAACTGATATTTATTAATGCAACTAACCAAACATAGATCTGGTGCCTCACAACCATTGTAATAAGGCTTCAAAGCCCAAGCCTTTCCCTGGTAGCCCATATGGGAAATGGTCCGCCCTTTTGGGCGGCTAGCAGCAAACTACAGGAGGAGAGCTTATGATGTTTTATACAGTAACACAGATGGTTTCAGCCATCCTAATACACAGTAACCACTTTTATCTGGGTAATTTCCCAATATTCAAAATCAGCACACTCACATAAATATCAAAAAGAGGAATTAGATACTTGATCCAAGAATAAGAGTTTACTGTAATTAGATAGGTAGATGTTTCCGTTCATAGAATTAAAATAGTCTGTCAAAAGCAAAAATTCAGAGCTAATTAACAATAAACATTAATGAAAATCTTTACTCAAGAACCTGTTGTTTCCTTTTTAAAAATGACAAAACCTAATAAGCTAGATTAATCAGAAGTTTTTAAAATTAAGATTTTTTTGGAAGTTTAGCATCCTATCCAATGGCCAGCCAGGAGGTAAGAGGAGATATCTGTATTTCTGTTTGGGAGGGAATGGTCTCAGTTAAGGGAGGGAAGCCTCAAAGAACTTAACCCTGATTATTAAAACCGTTTCTAGGCACTCGAGAGGTAAAGCTGGTCCTCATTAACCCTACAAATCTCTTCCCTTATCTCAAAGTTTGCGGCACCATTTCCTAAATCCCAAAGAAAAGGAATGTTCTCTTCAAATTTTGTGTTAGCATCACCTTGACTTTGAGGAAGTAAAGTATAAATTTGGCTTGATTTTCCCACCTCCCATTTTCTTTCAGTAATTGACTGCCAGTCTTCCAGCTTTCCTTTTCTAAGGGGGTGGACTGGGTGACGGAATCCTGCCATCAGCTCTGCTGAAAAACCTACAGTGGCCTCTGGCCATCCAAGCAGCCCCTAGCTTCTCAACAGAAGGCACCCACTCCTTTATCAAGCGACCACAGCTGCCCCTCAGGCACATTTTCTCTTACCAGACTCTACCTGAGCTAGACCCTATTCAGGACATGCCCCTCCTTCACAACAAATCCTGGACAAAGAAGGATATACTTGTGGGTCATTTATCTCGAGGGACAAGGAAACGAAAACCCAAAGCCAGAGATTCTTCAAGAGTAGTGGATTGGCTGGTGGGGTGGCAGCTTCCCGAGTCCACCAAGGGAGGCCTGGTCTCAGGCAAAGAACTGTCCCAGGCTGCCAAAGGGTTAAATATTTGTTAAGGGTAAACCTGAGCCTCCTGCTTTTTGTGCTCGCCCGGGGGCCTGCTGGAGATTCAGTATCTCTCGCTTATTTCCTGCGATCACTAAAGCCCGTTTTCAAGAAAACAAGTCGCAGGGGTTTGAAATGTCACACCAAGTGACCTGGGCACGGCGTATCCAGGGGCCATTCCCAACCCCCTCCCACCCGGGCCATCCCCCGCCCCCTGCATTTCGGGTCTGGAAAGAAAATAAACCAAGGACACGCCAGACTGGTTCTGGGTGGACTTATTTTCCCGGGCAGCCGCGATCCTAGCGGGGGCTTGTTGTGGCTCCGTCAGTGTATCGCTTGCAGGTGATGCCAAATGCAGATAAGGAGCCGCCGCCCGGCCTTCTCCTCTGTCTAGACGGGGGAATTAATAAATGCAGCGAGATTGATCACGTCGCGCATCCACTGGGGACAGCGCCGAGGGTGAGCCGTCACTGCCCCCTGTTCGCCCCGGGCCCGCGGGCTCCCTGCTCGGCGGCTTGGCCGGAGTGGCAGGCGGGCGAGGCGCCCGGGGCAGGGGGTCGGGGCAAAAGCGCCAGCAGGGCCCGAGCGCACCGGCCAAAAATGCAGCGAGGAGTGGAGGGTCGGCCCTCGGCGGGCACCAGGCTGCGTTCTGCTCCAGAAGCAGAGGCAAGGCGAAGGGAATGAGCCGCCCTCGCGAGCCTGACCGCAGGCTGGAGTCCGCCGAAGAGCTGTCAACCGAGCGTCGCAAGTTTCCCGCTCAAACGAGGTCCCCCCCCCCACCTGCCCCCCGGGCTTCGGCCGCGAAGCGCAGGGGACGGGGCTGGAGGGTGAGCAA
>NW_023255134.1:0-685 GCF_002007445.2 Ailuropoda melanoleuca
ACAAGGCTATTAGCTATTACCATTAAGAAATCTTTGGGTGCAGTCCGTTGGGTTCAGATGGGTGAGATAGTAATAACCTCATTTCCCAAGTGTCCTCACTGAGCACCAGAGAGCATGGAGCCCTGGAAATACGCACACAGCCATGCTCCCCAGCTACTGGCCTCTGGGCACCTGTTGCCTCTGTGGGCCAATCAGGACAGTCGGGTGCCTTGCAGGTGTATATACATAACATTATATATGCTAATTAATAGATGTATTAATAATGCAGGGCCATCATTTTAGCTCAAAAGCTATGCAGAGATGCAAACATGCTTCCTTTTCTGCAATGGTTTCAGTCATCCTGATGAGCTGGGGAGAGTTATGAGGGGACANAGCTGGGGAGAGTTATGAGGGGACAGGATTCAAACTTGCCAAACAAGCGTCCGTGTTTTCTGTTTTATATCAATGAGTTGGCTCCCACTCCTTGAGGTAAGGGGTGTGATTTTCAGACTGACACCTGCTATGGGAGGCTGGTCTGATCCAGTGCCGGGGATGGAGCACAGAAGGTCCACTGGTACCTGTGCTGGGACTGACTGGCAAGGCTGGCGGTCCTTACCATTTGTGCTGTGCCACTTCTGACTCTTTGCAGCCTCATTATCTGGTCCCCAGCCTTCTGCTCTCACCTCCTGTCTGAATCAGGGCACCA
>NW_023255134.1:7641-10405 GCF_002007445.2 Ailuropoda melanoleuca
ATTATTAGTTCTATGATCTATAGCAAATTTAAAGCATCCAATGTCTATTAATGCTAATCGATTCAAATCTTACTTACATACCATTTCTCTATCTTACCGTCCCTGAGGCCCCTCTTCCCAAACGTAATGAGCAATTCAACACAGGGAAGGGTGACTGTGATAATTTATTCAAATATTCCTTTATGAATAAAATTTTAGTTAGTAATACCTTTGGGCTACTCCATCAAAATATAACCAATGACTCAAATATGTCAAAAGTTATCAAATCATCAACTTCATCTCAAAAACCTATTAACCAGTGATAAGCATAAAAATATAACTATAATATATTATAAAGGGAGAACTGATAAAGTATGTAGGCCTTACCCATTACATGGCATAGCAGGTAGATGTATTAATTAAGATTCTTAGGTCATAAGCAACAGACCCTAACTCTGTCTAATGTAAACAAAAGTAGGGAAAGATTTATTGGCACAATATCAGACCTCAGAGTATCAGTGGGGGAGATTACGGACTTGGGCTAGGAAACAGGCAGTAGGATGGGCAGCTCTAAGAGACAAGAATGCAGGAATAGCAGGGATATCCCACAATGGGAAGGATGTGGTCAGGGGGCCTACAACACAACTGAATGAATTCCAACTACTTTTATTTTCCACCCTCTGTTCAAGAGCCACTTCCAGGGACAGTGCATCCAAACAGCTCAGGCTGGATCAGACCTGCCCTTTAGGTAGAGGTGGGCAGAGCACTGTGTCATAGTCTGCCTCCGTGAGCTTGGGCCACCATAACTGAACACCACAGACTGGTGGCTTAAACAACAGAAATGTATTTCCTCACAGCTCTGGAGCCTGGAAGTAGGAGCTCAGGATGCCAGCGTGTCCAAGTTCTGGTGTGGAGCCTCTTCCTGGCTAGCAGACAGCGGCCTCCTTGCTGTGTCCTCACGTGGCAGGAAGACAGAGGGCTCTCCCTCTCCAGTGTCTCTTGGTATAAGGACACTAATCCCATCATGAAGGCCCCACCCTCNACCCATCATGAAAGCCCCACCCTCATGACCTCATTGAACCCTAGCCCCTCCAAAAGGCCCTACCTCCAAATACCATCCTAGTAGGGATTAGGGCTTCAACATACATGTTTTAGGGAGATGCACTCAGTCCGTAGCACTGGTTATAACCCATGAGGAAGGTGTAATTGCACACAAAGGGAATGAGTCTGCCTGAATGGCCAGACAATTACAGATTAAATTAGTGAGTGGAATGACTGAGTGTAGGAGGTCATGATATAATCATGGAAGACCATGAAACTTTGACATACTTAATTGAATTAAGAATAGGGATTAACTACGTGGGAATAATTTTAAAGACAACTAAGCTATATTTATACATAATTCTATGAAAATGCAAATTGTTGAAATATGCTTTATCACGTCCCTTTCCCTGTTTATTTTTTCCTCTTTCATTAGCAATTTCCCTAACAGAGAAGCAATGACTAAGCTCTGAAAGGTTAAGAAAAATAAATGAGGGCCAAAAATGAACACTGACATCTTATCCGTTATGCTCATTTTGAGATTTGGTGGGAAACAAAACATGAATTCCTTTTGGCGGCAGAGTACAGGCTCCAGGGGGCACACAGAGTGAAGGGCACGTTGCTGATCTCTTATTGTGGGTCCGGCACTATTCTAGGGCTTTACGAGTACTAATGCAGAACAGCCAAATGAACTAAATGCTATTGCAATCCCCATTCTACAAATGCTTTAGACCTGCAACGTCAATTGGTCCTCTCTAGTTAAATCACACCCAAAGGAGTAACAGGTACGTGCATGTTGGGGGCTGGTAACTTGGGGGTGGTTCAGGGGCCATGTCAGGTATGGCAGACACAGTGATGAACAAAACAGACAAGACCCCTGCCCTCATGGACCTGGCATTCTAGGGAGGGGAGACAGATGATGGATAAGAGTAATAGGAAAATATGAGGTGCCTAGGTGGCTCATTCGTTAAGTGTCTGCCTTTGGCTCAGGTCATGATCCCAGGGTCCTGGGATCGAGCCCCACATTGGGCTCCCTACCTGGCAGGAAGCTTGCTTCTCCCTCTCCCACTCCCCCTGCTGGTGTTCCCTCTCTCGCTGTGTCTCTCTCTATCCAATAAATAAATAAAATCTTAAAAAAAAAGAGAGAGAGAGAGTACTAGGTAAATATGTAGTATGTTTGGAAGTGATTATGTTAAGGAGGGAAATGAAGCATAGAAGCAGAATGAGGATTTGGGAGGAGGGAGGAACCATCTTAAACAAGATGGGTAACAGTGACATTCTTATTGAGAACTGACCTGTCAATATAGAAAGGGGCAGAAGCAGGACCTCGGGAAGCATTTCTCAAAGGACCATGTGTGTGAACTTCCCAGTGTTATAGGAAACACTAAGCTGGTGAGAAGCTGGAGGAAAATCAGTCCATGGCTTTCCCTCCAGCCACCTGCTTCCACACAGGGTCGGGATCAGTGCCCAGGCATTGTGCAAGTCTTCATTGCATGACTTACACGTGTTTAGAGACTGCTGCATGCACTTCTGGGGTTGGTGGTCCTTTTGTATTTCTGCTTGAGCATCTTTCCAGCAATATCAGAATTAGATCAAGACAAGGTTTTCAGGCTCTTCTGTGCTGATCGAGTGTGGGGGTGATNCCGAGGGTGGGGGTGATCCCCTGTCCTCCTCCTCTTCTCACAAACCTCTACTGCCTTGCCCAAGCGAAAGGTTTTCCTGGCTCAGAATTTTTCTTTTTCCT
>NW_023255135.1:0-882 GCF_002007445.2 Ailuropoda melanoleuca
CAAATCAGGAAAGGAAATGGAGTTATATCCCCTGAGAGGGTTTTCACAGGATGGTTAATACTTCCTCAAAGGGGTAATCATGTGTTTTCTCAACTCTGGCTGATCGCTCCACAGGCTGTGAGCAGTCCGATTCATCACGCAGCGTTTGCCCGTGGACTACGCTTGTACACTAGCTCCCTCCATTTCCCATAGGCTGCACGGAAGTTAGGCTGGGTGTCCTGAGAACAGTGTTTGTGCGGCAGAGTAAACCCTGGCCCCTGATAAAACTCATGTTACTAACGCAGATGCACCTTGTAGATACATATGTGGAATGCCGTTCTGGAATGCTTGCACTGTTTTCAGGTTTTTATTTAAACTGCGTTTAGTGGACACACAGTGTACTATCAGCTTCAGGTGCAGAATTCAGTGAGTCCACACGGCCATACATCCCCCGGGGCTCATCATGCAAGTGCCCTCCTTCACCTGTCATACGCTGAACCCGTCACCGTGCCCACCTCCCCTCCAGTAACCCTCACTTTGTTCTCCGCAGTTAGGAGTCTGTTTTCTGGTTTGCCCTTCTGTTCTCCCCCCATGTTCATCTGCTTGGTTCTTAAATTCCGCGTATGAACGAAATCCTTCGCTGTTTGCTTTCTCGGACTGACTGGTTGCGCTTAGCCTGACGCTTTCCGGCTGCACTCACATCATCGCGCAGGGCAAGAGCTCATTGTTTCTGGTGCAAGTAATAGTCCGTTGTATATGGACACGTCGTTTNACCATGTCTTCTTTACCCATTCGTCAGTCCATGGACATTTGGGCTCTTCCCGAAGTTCGGCTCCTGTAGACAATGCTGCTGTAAACATCGGGGTGCATGTACCCCTTCACACCCGTATTCTGAATTCTTTT
>NW_023255136.1:0-516 GCF_002007445.2 Ailuropoda melanoleuca
ATTTACACTGCATCACATTTACCATTAAGGAATTTAACAGATGTCCATACGTCCCTGTTCTTCAGTCTTTACAAAATGGGTTTCAGTGATTTACCACCAGTGCAAAAATAGATGTTTTCCTGAAAATCTCCGGTTCCAGCTTTCCTTGGGAACATCCGATCTGGCAGCCTCAGACCCTAAGTCCTAGGTGGCTGCCTCATGGAGGTGGGCTGTCATCCTCCAGTCCCGCCCCCACTGCTCCCCGCTGTCTCGTACCTGACCTGCTCCACCTGTTATATCGCCTCCTCGGCCCCTGTGCTGGGATTTCCCCTCACATTTTAAGTATGAGTGTTTCTAGCAACTCCCTGTTCACCTCTAAGCCTTTCGATCCAAGGTAAACCTCTTCTAGAATGTTCCGTCATTTTCAGTCTGTGTCTGGCAGAGTATTCAGGGGGCTTACTAATAGTTCAGGTCAGAAGTTATGCCCAGAGAGGATGGCCTTCTGGGATGGTGGACACAGATAACACAGGAAACATG